>NW_009952707.1:1194301-1208534 GCF_000747805.2 Chaetura pelagica | reverse complement strand
GCAGGTGTACTCACTGAGAAGTGTTTGCCTTATGATACTGATGGCAGAAACTTCTGGGGCTTAGTACCCATACCAAGAGAGGAAAAATGAAAGCAAGGGTGCTCCTTCCAGGAGACTATATTCTGGCCTCCCTTCTAGCGACCAGGGATGTGGGTTGGCAGAACATCATATTCTGGAGCTGATCTCAGACCCCTCAGGTCTGTCCAGCCTACAGGCATATGCTCTACTAAGGAGGCACTTTGTTCAGTAATTCATTTTATATATTTAGACATCTGGCTTGAATACAGCATTTAGGCATTTGGCAGCTCCTGAGACCAGAGAATGTGGCATGGATTCAGAATGTTTACAAAGCCTTTTTTGAACTGGTGCCTAATTGCATTCAGCATATGCTGGGAGAAGAGATAGAGCCTTGGTTTTCAGAGCTCTTGGAAGATGAGCTATCCCATGAACCTACTGTACTGTTGAGAAGGGTGGTGAAAAGACTCCAGTACGTCTCTGTCCAGAACTTGGAAAACCATAAGAGTAAATAAACGTAACCATTACCACTATCAGGGCAAAACTAAGACTATAATGAATACTTTAAAACAAATGGACAATTGATCTGGCACAATAATAATCTGGAAACAGCATTTGTGCCCTGTCTTTCCAAAAATTATATTAAGTGGGCAATTTAACAAAAAAAATAGTTTGTCACACATTTAATTCTGAATGGTTCAGCTATATTTCCTAATAAAGATTAAACGTGAAGTATCATCAGGCTTTGCTCACACAATGCCTACTTTAAATCCAAGTAATTTCTCAGCACAGCATTGACATCCAGCTACAAATTGTTTCAGAATTACTCACTGTACACTGTTTAAATTAGTATCATAAAAGACAAGAAAGATACAGATGGTCATAATTTAGCCTAGGGCAAGACAATTCATATACCACTGCCTCCTCTGCTTTGCCTTTGCTCATTCTAACTATGGATGGCCTTGATCCAAGTCCAACATGTGATCACCATAGCTTTTGTGGGATTTTCTGAGTTGGGTCTGAATGCCAACTCAACAACAAGCCAAGCCAAAAATTCACAGTCTATAATAAGCTGAATTTCCAAATAAATTTCTAGAATCTGAAAATCTGAGGAGTGGCCTCATCTATAATTTTAGTATTGATTCACTAATCAGCAAAATCTAATACGACTTTATAATGAAGTCATATGTGTTTTCAAAAAAACATCCTGAGATATCAAAGTCTTTAATACAGTTTGTAAATAACAATTACTCACTACCTGAATAAACATCAATTAATCAGATCTGGTGGCCATTCCTTTCTCTCAGAGACTGTCAGTGTTTGTTCTGTTTCCAAAGACTAATTAATTACTCTGCAAGAACCATGGATTCACTTAAATACTACATGTTAAGAGGGAGCTGCCAATACAAATGCTGATGGAACAGGTGGGTTGTATTAAACAGCTTCAAACACAAATCCTATAATTTCTAAGCAAAAATCTCCAGCAATCCATGAAAATATGATTAGCGTGCACCAAAAACTGGACTGGAGATAAATGCTCACAGTTGAGATTAATAAAAGCTCTTTAATTAATGATTTTTTTAAAGAGGAAGACATGAGAAACACGTGATCTGAAGATACAGGAATCATATGTTACAGTGTGTGCAGAGCTTGCAGTTACAGCACTAAACAAGTAGCACTACCCTTGATATAAGCTACAAAGCCTTGCAGAGCACTTGCAAGTGAAAGTAGATGCAATACTTTATAGGGACAGAAAGCACAATCCTGACTTGCTCAGATGGTCACGTTTAGGACAAGCCATCTCTACCACAAACATTCTTTGCCTATGGGATAATAAATAGCATGGTGAGAAGGCTCTTTTCTCCAAACATTTCATTGCACTTAGGGAGCAGCCATTTGCAAAGAAATAAAACGTAGGGAGGCATTACAGGGGAATTTTCAAATGGCATGAAATTCTCCTAAAATCTCCCCAAACCACATGCAAAATCTCCATCCAAGGAATGAAGGTCTTTGTTGGTCAAACAGTAAATACTATGGACTATTCTGAACAGGATGTGAATACTAAACAATACAACATGTATTACTACAGAAAGTGTTAAGCTTTTTTAACTCCTCCCTGCTTACATTTTAAATAAAGGAATTTCTTGCAGCTATGTCAAGAATACCCATCCATTCTTTCCTTCCTTAGACCAACTGTCCACTTCAATCTGATGGCTCCTAGCTTCCCCCATCTCCTTTACTGATGTAAACAAATCCATGGTAATCCAACCACTGCATTAGAGCCATTTTGGATGGTTGGACAGTTTTTCAAGAGATCTTGAAGAAGTATAAATTTCACATCAAAACTGCATAGGAGACACTCATTAGTTACTCTGCATCAAACCCTTTTGGTCAAAGATATTTGTGAGGGTTTTTAAATTAATGTTTTGATACTAAAAAATGTGTATTCATAAAGACTCAGCTCAGAAGGAATTGCAAAGCCTTTTAGAATGCTCTGCTCTTAGTCTAATAAAATTCTTGGAGACAAGCGATTGTCGTTATAGCTAAGAAATAGGAATAGCAACTGAGAGGCCAATTCCTCACACCTTCACACAGATGACCTGTGAATTTCACAGCTATATGTTTTCTGTCATTAGTAATCTCTATTCAGGCTTCATCCATACTGAATAGCACCTTTCTAGTTCTCTAGCACTGTTATGTTACATGATGGCTATAAATAAATACAAAGGTTTAAAAACAGCTAAGCTTTTCCAAATTATCACCCAGGACTTTATCAAGAAGTCTAAAGATAAAAGAGCTTCAAAGACTTATTTTAACCACATGAAATAGTCTGAAGTAAAATATTACCTCTCTGAGCATACTGTCCCTGCACTCAGTCATACTTAATGACAAATTACAGTTGTACAAATTGCAAGGAAGAAACGAAGAATTTCCTAAACTATGGTGAAAAGGAAATAAAACACCTTTTCCTGTTGTCCATGAAGATGTGTTACAAATGATAACAAGAGGTGAAAATTGCTAGTTAGAGTCTCAATTTCCTGCCAAATCCCTAAACATACAGATACACCTGTCAAAAAGAACATAAGCTTCAATCATTGTGATTCAAAAATAACAATTCACATTTCATTCTGTAAAAGCATCAATTGCAAAACTGCACCAGTGGGTCTCAGGCTTTGCCTTAAGGCAGAGACATTAGTAAAGTTTTCAAGTGTGTTAGCATGATTGTTGAAGCCCCAGCAATTCAGAAAGTTTGCTTTTCTTTGGAGGAATTTCTTGAAGTCTGGTCCTGATGGTTTACTTTGCAAAAACAGCCTTTTAGAAAAAGGACACATCGACCAGTTTCCCAAGAACTCTCAGAACCCACTTCGGTGTGTTCTCAGTGCACCCTTCCAAAAAGACCTAAGAAAGGGCTCTTTATTCTTGAATTTCGTGAAGAGGTTCATATATTAGCTATAGCCCTGAGAAGGGCTTAGGACAGCTTTCTCTTCTTGAAGAAGTTCCTTCATGACTAGCAAAAGGTAGTAAAATCCCGTTAAAAAAAAGTAATAAAATAAATCAGGCTGTCAAGGGACAGTAACAGTGCTGAGGTGACTTCTAACACTTTTATTAAGCTGAAAGACTAAAATCAGCAAAGCAAATGGGAGATGATAGGCACATTCAGTGAATACAGATAATCTATTTGGGGGGGGAGGGGGCGTGTGTGGGAGATCTCTCTCCCTTTTAAATCTTTGGTTGCTAAGACATAAGGAGAATTTGTGAAAGCGCTAGACACTTCTCTTACTGCTAACTCACTGAAGGCACATTTGCATGTAAGCTATAATTAGGGCCCTACATCTGTGCGAATTCATGCTCATCAAGGCTAAAATTGCCCCTCAGAGCAAAGAGAAAACATGGAAGAGCCAGGAAAGCAGAGAACATGTAAAACTGCAGAGAACACAGGTAGCAGCACAACAGATGAGCTGCCATCACAGAATCACAGAAGAGTTTGGGTTGGAAGGGACCTTTAAACGTCATCTAGTCCAACCCCTCTGCAGTAAGCAGGGACTCCTATTGACTAATTCCTTGAACAGTTAGAATTTTCCTTTCCTAAAATTCAGGGTCCTATCTTTACTCTTTCATAGAATCATAGAATCATAGAATCTTAGGGGCTGGAAGGGACCTCAAGAGATCATCTAGTCCAACCCCCCTGCCAGAGCAGGGTCACCTAGAGTACATCACACAGGAACTCATCCAGGTGGGTTTTGAATGTCTCCAGTGAGGGAGACTCCACAACCTCCCTGGGCAGTCTGTTCCAGTGCTCTGTCACTCTCACAGTAAAAAAATTTTTTCGGATATTCACCTTGAACTTCCTATGCTCCAATTTACACCCATTACCCCTTGTCCTATCACTGGTCATCACTGAGAAAAGCCTAACTCCGTCCCCCTGACACTCACCCCTTACATATTTGTAAACATTGATGAGGTCACCCCTCAGTCTCCTTTTCTCCAAGCTAAAGAGACCCAGCTCCCTCAGCCTTTCCTCATAAGGGAGATGTTCCACTCCCCTAATCATCTTCGTAGCTCTGCGCTGGACTCTTTCGAGCAGTTCCCTGTCCTTTTTGAACTGAGGGGCCCAGAACTGGACACAATACTCCAGATGTGGCCTCACCAATGCAGAATAGAGGGGGAGGAGAACCTCTCTTGACCTACTAACCACACCCTTTCTAATGCACCCCAGGATGCCATTGGCCTTCTTGGCCACAAGGGCACATTGCTGGCTCATGGTCATCCTCCTGTCTACCAGGACCCCCAGGTCTCTTTCACCTACACTACTCTCCAGCAGTTCAGCCCCCAACCTGTACTGGGACATGGTGTTGTTCTTCCCCAAATGTAAAACTCTGCACTTCCCCTTGTTGAATTTCATCATGTTTCTCCCCGCCCAACTCTCCAACCTATCTAAGTCTCTCTGAATGGCAGCACAGCCTTCTGGTGTGTCAGCCACTCCTCCCAGCTTAGTGTCATCAGCAAACTTGCTGAGGGTACATTCTATACCCTCATCCAGGTCGTTGATGAAGATGTTGAACAACACCGGTCCCAGTACCGACCCCTGTGGGACTCCACTAGTCACACACCTCCAACCAGATTCTGCCCCATTGACTACAACTCTCTGACTCCTTCCTTTCAACCAGTTCCTAATCCACCTCACTTCCTGATCACCAAACCCATACCTGATCAACTTTTCTACAAGGATGCTGTGGGAGACGGTGTCAAATGCTTTACTGAAATCAAGATAAACCACATCTACCGCTCTACCATCATCTATCCACCTAGTAATTTCCTCATAGAAGGCTATGAGGTTAGTCAAACATGATTTACCCTTGATAAAACCATGTTGACTGCTCTTGATGACCCCCATGTCCTTGATGTGCCTGGAGATAGTGCCAAGAACAAGTTGTTCCATCACCTTTCCAGGGATGGAGGTGAGGCTGACCGGTCTATAGTTACCCGGGTCCTCCTTCTTGCCCTTCTTGTAGACTGGAGTGACATTTGCTATCCTCCAGTCCTCAGGCACCTCACCTGTTGCCCATGACTTACTGAAGATGATGGAGAGTGGCCTAGCAATGACCTCCGCCAGCTCCCTCAGCACCCTTGGGTGCATTCCATCTGGACCCATTGATTTATGGATGTCCAGATTACTCAACTGATCCCTAACCCAATCCTCATCTACCATGTCAAACTCTTCCTCTATCTTGACTTCTTCTGGGGCTATATGAATCTGGGGCTCATAGGGAGACCCTGCAGGAGTGAAGACAGAGGCAAAGAAGGCATTCAGCACCTCTGCCTTCTTTATATCCTCTGTCACCAGGGCTCCCACCTCATTCCTCAATGGGCCAATATTGCCTCTATTGCTAGTTTTGCTAGCTATGTATTTGAAAAAGCCCTTTCTATTATCCTTAACCTGACTTGCAAGGTTAAGTTCCAAGGAGGCCTTAGCTTTCCTAATTGCCTCCCTACATCCTCTGACAACAGTCCTATATTCCTCCCACGTGACCAGCCCCTCCTTCCATGATCTGTAGATTTTCCTTTTCCACTTAAGTTTGCCCAGTAGTTCCTTCTTTAACCATGCAGGTCTCCTAGCACCCTTACTAGATTTCCTAACCATTGGGACGCTCTGATCCTGTGCTTGCAAGAAGTGGTCCTTGAATGTTGACCAGCTATCTTGAGCTCCTTTATCTTCTAGCACCCTGTCCCATGGGATTTCCCTTAATAGATGATTGAGGAGACCAAAGTTTGCCCTGTGGAAGTCCAGGGTTCTGGTCCTGCTGGGTATTTTGTTCCTTCCACACAGGATCCTGAACTCCACCATCTCATGATCACTGCAGCCAAGGCTGCCATTGACCACCACTGCTTCAACAAGGCCCTCCTTGCTGGTTAGTACAAGATCCAGCAGCGCTCCTCTTCTAGTCGGCTTGTCCACCATTTGCCTTAAGAAGTTATCATCAATGCACTGGAGGAACCTCCTAGACTGTGAAAGGCTGGCTGTGTGAGTCTTCCAGCAGATATCAGGGTAGTTGAAATCTCCCATGAGGACCAGGGACTGTAGTTGTGAGGCTGCTTTCAGTTGCCTGTAGAAAGCCTCATCAACCTCCTCACCTTGATCAGGAGGTCTGTAGTAGACCCCCACAACTGTGTCACCCGCACCTGCTTGCCCCTTAATTCTTACCCACAGACTTTCAACTTGCCCCTCATCAGCCCCTGCACGAAACTCAATACATTCTAGTTGCTCTCTCACATAAAGAGCAACTCCACCACCTCGCTTCCCTGCCCTATCTTTCCTAAAAAGCACATAACCATCCATGGCCACATTCCAGTCATGTGAGCTGTCCCACCATGTCTCTGTTATTGCTACTAGATCATAACCCTTAGCCCGCACACAGACCTCTAACTCTTCCTGCTTGTTCCCCATGCTGCGTGCATTAGCATACAGGCATTTCAGGAAACGAACAGAGCACACCGGTGGGACTAAATCCTCCTTAGACAACCTGACTTTGGGCCATGGTGTGTTCCTCTTGTGCTTGTCCCTAACAGACCCGGTTTTCTCCCCTTCCCCCTTCACATCTAGTTTAAAGCTCTATCAATGAGCCCTGCTAAGTCCTGCCCCAAAAGCCTCTTCCCCCTCTGAGACAGGTGCATCCCACCTGCCACCATCAGGCCAGGTGCCTCATATAGCATCCCATGATCAAAAAAACCAAAACCCTGTCTATGGCACCAATCTCTTAGCCATTCGTTAACCTGTAAACTCTTCCTATATACCTCCCTACCCATTCTTGCAGGAGGGATGGAGGCAAACACTACTTGCGCTCCAGACCCCCTAACTAGCTGTCCCAGGGCCCTGAAGTCTCTCTTCATTGCCCTTACATTTCTTGTAATAATTTCATCACTGCCAACCTGAAAAATCAGCAGCGGGTAGTAATTGGAAGAATCCACAAGACTGGGGAGTTTCCTTTTAACATTCCTAATCCGAGCCCCAGGGAGGCAACAGACCTCCCTGTGGGATGGGTCCGGCCGACAAATTGCCTGATCCATATCCCTCAGGACTGCAAACTCCACCAGTGTGTGATCACTGCAGCTCTGGTTGCCTCCAGTTTTGATGTCACTGATTAGCTCACTTGCATTGGTGACCATCAAGTCCCGTATCAGATCCTCTCTGGTAGGGGTGTCTATTACTTGGTTTAAGAATTTATCCTCAATGCACCTCAGGATTCTCCTGGATTGCCAGCAGCTTGCAGGGCTACTTTTCCAGCAGATGTCAGGGTGATTGAAGTCCCCCAGCAAGACAAGAGCCAGTGAGTGCAATGTCTCCTATACCTGAAGTGAGAAGGCTTCATCAATAAGCTGCCCTTGATTAGATGGTGTGTACCAGACACCAACCACAAGGCTCCCTTTGTTGCCTTGGTCTGTCATTCCTACCCATAAACCTTTAACTTGCTTGTGGCTTTTTTTCAAAGACAGCTCTTCATAGTCTACTTGGCTTTGGCCAAGTCATGTTCTTAGAGGAACACCCCTTAATTCCTTTGAGGTATTTCACTGGTGTTTCCCTGTTAGCTCCTACTACCTCAGGAGCCTCTGGCTCATCTCCACAAGACAAGTGTGCTGCAGTGCACCCAGCATGACTCAGAGCAACAGGCTGAGGGCCCTTGCTATCACTGTGTCCCTCTAACCTTGGTGTGTGATCCCACAGCTTGTCATGGGTAAGCCTGCTATTATCCCCCTCTCCAGGTCTATTTTAAAGCACTGTCAAGAAGACCTTCAAGCTCTTGAGCAAAGACCCTCTTCCACTCCCAGGGCCATGCATTAGTAGACTGGGTCAGTCTGTTTCTTCCAATGTTGCTCTCCACAACTAGAAGAAGAGACAAAAAAAATAAGCTATGCTCCAGATCTCCTCATCACAGGCTGTCCCAAGGTCCTAAAGTCTCTTTTGAATGCCCTTGGACTACTCATTGCAGCTTCACCACCACCCACATGGAAGGGCAGTAATGAGTAATAGTCGAAGGGCCGTACCAGGCTAGGAAGCTTCCTAGTGATGTCCTTAACCTGTGCACCAGGGAGGCAGCAGACTTCCCTAAAAGGAGGGTCTGTCTGGCCTATTGGATCCTCTGTTCCTCTCAGAGGGAATCACCTACAACTATAACCTGTCTTTATTTCCTTGTGGGGGTAGTTGTGATATGGGCGGTACCTCCAGGGTACAGGGACTGTCATCCCCATCATCCATTGACTGACCTTCCACATCCAGAGCCTCACTCTCTCTGTTGTACAGAGAGAGGCACCTGGGAACGTGAGGTGGGCAAGGAGGGGGTTCACCTGCTGCCCCAAGCATGGACTTGCCTCCATTCACTCCCTTCCTTTAAGCTATTGCCTTCAGTCTGGCAAGGACAGGATACAGGATCCCGTTGATCTTTTTTTTTTTCTGGTGGCTGTTCCTCAGGGAGGGCAGAGCATGGCTCCACCAGTCTTTTTCTTTCTCAGACTCCCTGATACTCCTTAACCTTTCTACTTCCTCTTGTAGCTCTGCCACCAGGCTGAGATCATCCACCTGGTGACCCCTCAGACAGCTGCTCTCACCACTGCCACTTGTTACCAGTGAAAGGCTCTGGCACTCCCTGCAGCCTGACACCTGGATGGCTGCATGTTTCCATGGGAGCTCTGTCTGGGTTGCCACATCCATTCTAAACTGCTTCTAAGAAGGTGATGACCACCAATTAAACTCATCTGAGCTGGTAGGGTGACTGCTGCACAAACTGCTGCACCACACCCTGGCTGATGGGCATGCCCTGCTGGCAGCGCTCCTGGTCACTTGCGCTCCCTCATCCACTTTTTCTAGGCATGGGGGTGGCCACGGTTGCTCCAGCAATGCCCAGGCCTCACCAACATCTCATCTCCTGGTGGTTTTCTTAGCTTTTCTGGCCTTTCCCTGCCTCAGGAGAACCTCCCATGTGCCAAGATCTGCCATTTTGCTGAGGGTAGGGCTGGCTCTGGAGCAGCTCCCCTCGGTGACTGACTGCTGGTTTCCATTACACCAGATGGAAATCTGCAACTTCCACTCTGTTAAAGGAGCAAAGGACCAAAGCACTGGGCAGTCCAATGGGATGGCACAGGTGGAGCAGCTACAGAAACAATAGACCAAATGGCTCCCTTTTGCAAAGGTGCAAGCCCTAATGCCACTATTCAACCATCCTTCACTTGTTCCCACCAGAGTGAGGGCAGCAGTGACAGCACTGACACAGCCTTTAGTGTCCAGCAGAGATGGGTGACTCAGGCATCCTTAGAAATATCTGTATCAGGTCATGGCTTTTTTAGCACAAATTCCATTCACAAATGGAAAATCTGTTTCACTAGACAAAGAGTCTTCACTGCTTTAGTTTTAAATCCACATCCTTTAGTAAATCCTTTTCAATTGCATTTAAACATATTTGAATTTGCATATTTAAACAAAACAACTACAGCTCTGAAGCTGATCCCTCTTTCAGATATTTAATTTATACTTCATTATAAAATGATATAACACTTCTTAGTTAAGTGTGTTTCTTTTTATCTCTTTAATCACTGAATGTTCTTTTCATGTTGAGGAAGCTTAAACTAATAAAAAATAAGCCCTTCATGATGCTGAGCAGCTTATTAGCATGTACTGCATTCATTAGGTTTGCAAAGATCATGCAGTTTCACCAAGAACTGATGTCACCTTGTTTGAAACCATAATTTCATTTGGACTGCAAGCAAAACTTTTTATTAGTTGAGTGATTTCTCAACAAGTTGAAACAACTTCTAGCTTCTGTGAAGTCTGCAAATGACAAAATTAGGATAATTCATTAAAGAAGCCCAGAAGAATAAAATATTCATGTGAATCAATTACTACTGTGGATACAAACAAATATTCACCAATGTCTTTAAAATATATTTTGGGGAGCAATTTCATGCAAAAATATTTGTGAATCTTGTTAACCTTTCTCGGTACCAACAATCTGATAAACTAACTGATAACCAATAGTGAGCTTGTTGCTATACAGACACATATGAATAAAATAGTCTTATTTGATACCTTGTACACAGTCTGTGATCATTTTGGGTCTGCACTTTTATTTCCCCAAATTCAGCCAGAAACAATGCACAGTTTTGATTATTCTACTGGTCTCAAACAGTTTCCACTTTTTGACGCAGTCTGCCCGAACAGTAGAATTAAGCGTGAAGTCCTGGCCTAGGTCACATAAACTCAGAATTAGAAGACTCAGAATACAGGTGAACAGGAAGAGAAAGAAAATACTCTGCTTACTGAAGCTCTGATTCTGGCTTAACCCCTGCTTCTAGATGCTGAGTGGGTTAGAGGAGAGTGGGAATTTGACCATAACTTAATTTCAAGAGGCAACTCCCAATAGTCATGGCTGAGAACAGTACACATAGAGAAATCAGAGACTGAAGAGATTTTTTAAAAATCACTTCATCTGTTTTACTGAAGCCCTGGGAGCTTTGTTGAAATTATTCTACTTATCATCATCATATAACCCTGTCACACTTTCAGGTAAACTTACGTATTTGTGTGTGAGATTTGCTTTTTTCAATACGCAGCCTAATAATCTTAATGTGAAACTGTAAACAACCTACAAAAACACAAACCCACATTCTAGATGACTTTATAAAAGGAAATAAAAGGATTTAACAAACAGAGCTTCTCCCAGTTGTTAAAATGTAAATTATCCCTTAAATCTTACTTTTGAAGTCATCACTAATTGCCGCATAGGCCTCATTTTACATTAATTGTGCCTTTATAAAACATCCTAATTAAAAAAAGTAATACATGGAAAGATTCTTCCCATGCTGAACTGTCAGTTGTTTTCTTCCTCTTTTAGCTAATTGCTTCATTATGTACTTTTAAAATTGTTTTGTTCTGCAGGGATTAATTTTGCACATATCTTAAGGAGCTGTGAAACTTTTTACAATGAAGTGTTCAACTACGTATGTTGTGTTGCTGGTTTGCAACTGCAGAAACTACTCGAGGCCTTGTGTTACCAGGAGGTAATAGGCTTCAAGGGTCACTGAAGGCATAAGGCTTCATTTAGTTCTTTTTAAAACATGTCTATCTCATTGCTACGCACACCAAATAACTGACACTTAAATCACTACATTGCCAAGTTTAAGTCATGAATAGAAAGTAAAATGAAATCACTTGTCACCTTAAAACGCAAAAAAGCAGCAAACTGAATAAGCAGATGGTCACTGGTTTACTATTCATAAAGCAACTACTGCACTTCCCATTTTGAAATTATTTTTTCCTTTCTCTCCCTTACCAAGGCCATACTTAGGTTGATCAGTCTTACTAATCTAGCACTAATTCTATTATTAAAGACTGAGGCAAAAAAACCCATTGCATACCTCTGCTTTTTCTTCATCTCTAGTAGCTGGACAACCATCTTCAACAAATATTGGCCCAATGTTTTCTTTAGGCCTCCTCTTACTATTAACATACTTCATAAAAGCCCTTCTTGTTATCTGACACAACACTGGCCAGTTTCAACTCTAACTTAGCTTTGGCCTTTCCTGTCTTCTCCCTGCATACACAAACCATAGCTGTGAATCTTTCTTGAGGCCTGACCTTGCTTCCAGAGATCATACAATTTCTTTTTCCTCATGAGCTCTGTAAGGACTTCCCTCTTCAGCCAAGCCTGGCTTGCTTATGAGACAAGGTTCTGTGACACATGTAAAGGTATCTGGCCTCTGCAGCTTTAACCCAAACATGCTGGATCCATCCTGGTCAACTCATTCTGGTAATCTGTTCAGTTCTGTTGCAGCACAACAATCCCTTACCCTCTCAAACTAGTCATCCTCTAATCTTTGTTAGAGTAATAAATCAGTCTTGCAGAACTAAAGATACCCCATAAAATTAAATTCTAGAGAGATCTCACCTGAGTATCACATAAAAAAATGAGAGTATGGAATCTGCACAGACTAGGCCATGAAGAATTGTAATACCAGAAGCTAGAATGCCATTGCCACCATGCTGTGATTTGAAGTGAACAAAGATATTAAACATGAGGCTATCTTATAATAAAGCACTAATTAATTTACAGCTCACCTGAGTCGACTCCTCTGTAATCACATATTGACTTCAACTGTTTTATTTTTTTCCAAACACTATAAACTACAATTTCCTCCCATAAAACATCAAGATGTCTTTGTAACTGCCCAGTTGGTAATGTGCAACCACACAGGCATAACTGGTGAAAAAACACCTGTGAGAAATCTCCAAGTGCCTCTTCCTCTTTCCTTGTAGGGTATAGTGATTCCACATGTTAGCTGGTGCTGCATCAATCATTTGCTTTACTGTGAGAGCAGCTAATAAAATCTACTCTTCTCAGAAAGAGCAAAAACACAAAAAGGGTTCACTAGCAATGTTGTCTGTATGTATAATTACACATGCTGTAGCTGCAGGTCACTTGCTGAGAGGCCTTCATGGGCAAAATGGGAGGAAAAAACAGTTATCCCACTGTAGGTTTGAAACAAAACTAGAACAAGCCACAGAAAGCCAGTTTCTGGTAATGTCATGAATTACACCCATTTGGAAGCATGACAATTCCTTATTTTATTCTCAAAACAGGCTGGTGGGGTTTTTTCCTGTTGAAATTATCACCCTGTAAACAGAGAATTTTAGTCTGTGTCATCTTGGGATTTGGGTTGTTAACACAGTGAGGTACTTTCAAACACAAAATTAACTTTAGCAATACTTCTGGCCACACTGAGAAGCCACTACTGGTTACACAGGGTGTTAGGCAAGCACGCACACCATACTTGCACTGCCAAGGAATTATTTTTATCTTGCTGAGAGTGTGGGCTATGAAAAGCATTGGCTGCTTCTTGTCAGAAGTAACATTTGATTGATCTTTAAAAATTTATCTTGCAGAATTCAGTCTAGAAATGATCTCTTATTTCACAAAATGGATACAAAAACATTTAAATCTCTATTTAAAGTTTTAACATAAAGTTAAAAGATTAATCACTACCTTATAAAGCAGTACTTAAATGTTATCTAGAAGTAGCATCTCTAGAATATTCTTATTCCTGCACTACTTAGCCCTTCCTCTTCGCAAATCACCAAACTAATACTTGTTGAAAAAGCACCCATATCCATACACTAAAGATTTTTTCTATACAGGAAATCATACCTTAGTGGGAAGAGCTATGGTCTACTTATAAAAATCTGTAAAAACATGGCTTTAAGAACACAGCAAGTGATGGCAGCTGAATGGGCAAGAATGGGGGATTTCAAGATTCATTTTCCTGAAGGAGATATAGGGAAGATCTACACACCAGACTCTCAATTTTCCTAACACAACATGTATGTTGTGTTATGTATGTGAGGCAGCGTGGTAAATCACAAACTGATTAACATTGAAATTAATCCTGCAGTTTAAAAAAAGTTCCTTCCGAGCTAGAGGTGTTCAGAGACTGTGGGCAGAGACTGGGCAGCTGTTCAGACAATTATGCTGGCAGAGCCAGTGTACTGCTGTGCTGCAGGAGGGAGAACAAGAAGCTGGCAAGAAGAAGGAAAAAATGTGTATCAGTGTAGCTGTTTTAGGCCTACATGTTGTGAAACTAAACCCTGGCTTGTGCACTGTGCCAAGGCTTTCCTTAATAATCTACTTAAATGTAATCTATTAATGATTTCATGTAATTCATGGCCTGTTTTGAA
>NW_009952707.1:1189880-1194260 GCF_000747805.2 Chaetura pelagica | reverse complement strand
AAAACTCAAAAATGTTTTCAGATAAATAGGGTGATTTGGGGGCAAATGTAAGTATCTGCACTCGATTGTGATTATCAAAAAGTACCATCTTGCAAGGGCACACAGTAAGAAAGAGGAATCAGGTGAAAAACAATTTGGATTCATAAACACTTAGAACTGGAAATGACTGGACATGTAAGCCAGATATAGTCTCACAGTATAAGAGAGACTGGTTTAACTACTCAGCAATGATGAGGAATCGTGATCCCAAAAGTGGGGCTGGGGAGAAGTTTAAAAAAAAAAAAAGATTGTTAGAGCCAAAAGTACCTTAAAAAAACCTGAGCCATCCCCAAAACTAACCCCAAAACAACAACAAAAAAAATGGAAGTCACCTCTAAAACTAGAGAAAAAAATATATCGGATAGAGGCCTGACAGGCTTTACACCTGCTTTCTCTGCAAGAGAGGGACCCTATCATATGGACAATACCTTGAAGAACACTGGGATGATTTTCTCATCAATTTCTCAACTCATTTCTGCATCTCTGTTCATAAATTGCATTCCTCCAGTTCTCCACCAACAGAAAAGGCATCAGCTTCCCCTAAGTTCTATAGAGAAATGAGACTAACAAGAAATTAAGCAGATATGTTTATTATAATGTTATTTTACTGCAAACACAACTGATTCCACTCTGGCAATACACCATACAAAACCAGTGTGTCATACTCAGTCTGAACTATAAATGCAGTTTTCCTCCTGAGTCAGTTGCTATATTGTTTAGTGGGAGCAAGATCCACTCCTTTTCCCTTAAAGAGCTATTACGTTCTAACCAAATCTCCTCTTACCCATTAAACAGGGCTATTATATCCCTGTGAGCACAAATTCATCTGCAAGCACAAAGTCTTTGTGACATACATAATTCCTCTGAGTGAAAACCTGGACTTACATTCCCTTGACTCTGATGATGACTTTGTGAGCTGGGGCAAACTACGGAGTATTTGTTCAGGCATTCCTAAAAGTGGTACAAACAACTTTGGTATTACAGGTATTCTGAGGCTTTACCAAACATGCAGGCTGCTCTAAAAGACAAAATTAGTGCTACAGGCTTGCTCTTGATAGAAAATCATCTGCTGACTTCAGTAGGAATAGGATTAGGCATTTAAGAAGCCTACTGAATACTAGACTTGGACCATCTAATGCAGGATCCAATTGATTGCATCTAATTGATTGCAATGGATCTGTAGAGGCTTTCATAACTACAAGTACTGCTTGTGCCAGCACAAACCCTGCAGCAGAGCCCAAGCAACTGTGAGAAATGCCAGCCTTAGACTCACATTTTGTTTCCACTATAAAGCAGTTACCAACACAGTTCCTATTTGGTTTCTTGGATAAGCAATGTCATTCCATTTGCCCTCCAAATGCAATCTGGTCCCTTAAAAGTGCACTTAAAGTCCATTCAGATGTGAATGATTGAACATAAACCATAAAGAAGCATTACTCATCCTAACATGAATTTAAGAATATGATTCTGGGGCACAGTAAATGAATCATTAAAAAATTCCCAGATAAAATTAACGAGCTGCTCAAAAAGGATGCTATCAAGTCTTGCATCAGCTAGCTTGCCTTTTTTTATGGGATAAATAAATAGCTTTGCAAGAAAATATTTGCTTGAGGAGGAAATACAGCATTGCTTCTTAGATTCAAAATGCATTCATATTTTGAACTCATCTGTCAGCTTCTAGCTCAAGGCAACAGAACCAGATTAATATTTATTTAATAATATATGTTTAATATTTAACAAATGTTATTACAATGCCACAGACAAGGGTAAAAGCCTTAGAAGTTGAAGTAATACACCAAATTAGAGACAAATACAGTTGTGTAGAGAAACTAATTCATTTGAGTCAAGAGAATAATCTTTCAATCATAGACCTGTTTTCTGTTGCTTGTTTACCAACAACTGAAGCTTCAGATACAGTTTCCAATAGTTGGGACTAGGTATTGTGCAGATAATGTGGTGACAAAAATACCTCCTGGAAGATCATGCCAGGATAAATCTCTGTTTTGCAAGGGTTTAATTCCTGCCCCTCCACAGTAAGAACCCTAACAAGGAAGCTAAAAAGAAACCATTTCAAGATTTTAGAAAACACAGTAATGGTTTCTTTGGGATAATGAAAATAAATCCTAAACTTCGCTTCTCAGAAGCACCTCAGCTGGTAGATTAAGTCTTCTCTCAATCACTGAAGATGCAACCACTACACAGTGAATAAGGTTTTGATTCTGTGCATAGGCAGAGGTACAGTGATTTACCCAGTCCTGTCATCACATGTTGCTGCAGCTGGTTTGCATATGAGTTTGGCTCACATTAGTATTACACCATCTAGACCAAAATTAGTAATAGAAATTATTCCTCAAGGGTCAGAGAAGGCTCTGGGGAGACCTTACAGCAGCCTTCCAGTGCCCGAAGGCTGCCTACAGAGAAGACGGGGAGGGACATTTTACAAGAGCATGTTGTGATAGGATGCGGTGCATTGGTCTCAAACTGGAAGAGGGTAGATTTAGGTCACACATTTGCTACTGTGAGTGACGGAGGGTGAGACACTGGAACAGGTTGCCCAGGGAAGTTGTGGATGCCCCCTCCCTGGAAGTGTTCAAGGCGAGGTTGGATGGGGCCTGAGCAACCTGATCCAGTTGGAGGTGTCCCTGCCTGTGCAGAGGTCTTGGAACTACATGATCTTTAATGTCCCTTCCAACCCAAACCATTCTATGAGTCTATGATAAGGACACAGGATCATGCTCTAATTATCATGTTTAAGATAAACAGGTAGCTCAAATGACCCTAACTCTTGCTCCTATTTCTGCAGCTGAAAGTAACCTCTCCTTTTCCTGATGCCGGCTCTTCCATGCTTATGTGTAAAATTTCCCAATGCAAGAAAACTGACTTCCAGTGCCTAAATACTGCTAAGAATGGGAACAGGTTGTGTGAAATTTGCTTAGAAACTCAAGCCATTAAAAAAATCTGAGAAATTTCACTAGATATCATCTCTATCATATCAGAGAATGTGATAGACCACATGCTGGTTCTTGGCTAGCTTGGATACCAGGCCAGTTTGGGCAGTGTCTGCTCCTCCACCCATACATGGATAATGCACAGCACACAGCAGAATACTAGATGAAGGTAGATACTTTTTAAAAAAGGAAAATGGCAATTAAAGATGAAGCCCAGTGAGCAATCTCTAGTTGTAGACTGCAGAGCATGATTTTAAAATTGAAAAGCTACTCATTGAAATGATACTGTAATTATAATTAGTTTTTGTAGAACAGTTACTGTATTCATTAAGTGATTCATCATAGGTCTCACACTTGAAAGCAAGACAAGTAATCTAGAAATGACTATTTGGTGCTGCAGAGATGAAAATGTAGTTCAGCAGCAGAAACATACCTTCTGGCCTGAAATCACATGCAGATTAGTTTTCCATGTAGCCCCATCTAAAGGAAATGAAAGACAGCCCCTGCCTGGGAGCCCCCATCTAAAGGAAATGAAAGACAGCCCCTGGGAGATGCATCTCTAGGGACAAATGCTTAGGATGCAACTGAATAACATGGCATGATAATATGAGAGCACATTTGAAACATCCACCTGTATTTTGCCAAGATGCAGGGTATAGCCCCAGGTGTGTGCCAGAAGCAGGTGGCTGAGGGAAGGAGCTTACTTTTCAAGCTCAACATCTGTAGAAATAATACTGTGCTTCCCAAAAGCTCTAATACTGCACTTCACATTTATATTCATCCTGGAATTATCTGGGATATGTTGAGAGTTATGAGAAGAGCTGGTAACAAACTGCTGAAAAATCTGTTCATTACAGCTTAGTAATTTGTTTTGATACAGCCAGGAACACAGATCCAAGTCAGGATAAGGTTAGATCAGGCAGTATGCATTATGATACCTTGCAGACTACAATCTGTTACAGATGAAAGTATTTTATGTAGGTCAAGGCACTGCTTCCCTGGAGACAGACAAAAAGCCATAAGGAAATCAGAGCAGTGTTGGGCCTTATTCCAGTGATCCAGTCTACTTCAGAGTTTCAATTAGGCAGAGATTTATGTCTCTCTGGTCTTGTCCATCAAAGTACTCTTCCCAAACAACTTTGGCAAGGCTAAGTATAGTGGACTGGAGAGTGTGTATCTTGTGATGCAAAATAGATAAAAATCCTTGCACTCACAATAGGACAACATTTTTGTCAATTGAAAAAAGAAAAGAAAAATCAGAGTCATGCTAATTTTCAACTCCTTGCAACGCTGAGCTGAAGAATCAGGTTTCAGGAACAAAAGGCATTTCTCTGGCCCTCACAGTGAGAAGAATGGAGTTATTAAAAGCAGCAATCTTGCATTTCTCACTCTT
>NW_009952707.1:1153552-1189677 GCF_000747805.2 Chaetura pelagica | reverse complement strand
ACTCTTTCCTTGAAACTGTGCTCTAGTATAACTGAGAGGGGATCTATGCTTCAATCTTGCTGCAATAAAACGTCTCTGACAGGTGGAAGAAAAAGAATTTCAGGAACCCAGAAGTAAAAGTGACTATTTTTTTGTTTCCTCACAGTTCCAGCAAAGAATTCTATATTTTTTAAATTATTGGGGTTTTTTTGCTATTGTAGAACAGTATCCTTTATTCTGACAACTAGAAAGTACAAAATACAAACTTTCAGTTATGTTTCATAGCAGAGTTCAGTATTTAATTTTTAACACACATCATGCCATCTTTCATATCTATCAAAGAATTTCTCTTGTATCAAAAACCTGAAAGATCCTCAAACAGAACAGCACCATATTTTCAGAACAGTATTTAGCTGTGTAGGGATATAGAAAGAAGTACACAAATCAGATACAATACTGCATGCAATAAACAGATGAAGAGTGCATGATGGAAGAAGAAAATATGTGCACTTATGCACACTTTGAATAGCTTAATTCCACTCCAGAGGGAAGGCAGCTCACTGTATATGCCTGTATATTCAGTTTACTTCTAATTTGTATAACCAGGTAATCTAGAGAGAATT
Organism: Chaetura pelagica; assembly: GCF_000747805.2. NCBI lineage: Eukaryota > Metazoa > Chordata > Aves > Apodiformes > Apodidae > Chaetura > Chaetura pelagica. The sequence continues at coordinate 1,189,075 of NW_009952707.1, read as the reverse complement.
TTCCCATTACACCTGTGATAAACTATCCTCCTTACTGAGTCTGGGATCACAGGTAAGCAGGGAGTTCTAGGTATCATCTCTGCAAAATTCTAGCATTGTTACTTGAATGAAAGAATAATACCAAACTCTGTACTTTTATCCTTGTTCTACATAAATTCTTTAAAAAGATACAGGGTCTTTTGCTCTTTCCCCCACCCCTTCCATCTTCAAATAAAATAATTGACACTATTATGGAACTGTGGATCTCCCTTACATGGAAACATTCATATATTTTTGATTGTTTTTTATCCCTGCAATAAGAAGCAAGCTGTATTGTAAATGTAAGACACTAATGCTGGTTGATCGTGTTGCTTACCCTGATTCCAAGCTCCACATTCTCTCCTCCATACACTTCCATGCCCTCATCCAGTAAGCCAATCTCTTGGAAATATTCTCTATCTACTATGAAGCATCCAATCAATGCAGGACTTCTGGAAAAATAAAACAGCAGCAATCAAACTTAGCAGGCAGTGTATGAACAAGCTTATTATTCAGAAATAGATTATATTTATAATTGCTGGGTCAAATGGTGCATCAAGACAGATGCTTAGGAAGGACTTTCTCAAACAGATTTCTCCAGCTTTGTCTTCTAATGCTCTTGATTCTCTACTGAAACGAGCACTATTGAAGGAAAAAAGACTCAAAATGACTGGACATACACATTCACCAGAACAGGCAGGATGTCAGTGCTAACAATACCAGATCCAGGAGGTGCAAATTCATGTCTGAGAAAGCAGCCATTCTAGTTTCTGTCCCTGCTAAGTGTCCATGTTTCTTGTCTGTGGTAATTAGCAAGGATATCCAGTGATGCACAGTTTTTTGTGTTCAGCCAGAAACTATGTTCATCTACAGCTAAGAAAACTTGTGTCTGGAAGCTTATATAAAGAAGAGATTATTTTTTGAATAGGAACTTTGAGGTCAGGTTTTGCAATACAGAAACAAGGTATGTCTGCCCTTACCAGCATACTGTCACACTAGTCTGTTGTCGTGAGCCAAATTTGAACAAGTCACATATCTTTACTCAATCATTGAGCTCTATCTATGTCATGACCTGAATTAGCCAACTTTTACTATGCAGAGCCAATATTAAGTAGGTAAGAGTTCAGGCACAGAGAGTACAATTTAACCTTTATGAGACGCAGTGGAGGAGAATACAGAGCAATTTAGCCTTTTTATTTTTCTCCTACCTTATAATCCACAATGGCAAGAAATAAAAATGTCTTTTCTGTTGGTATTAGCAACTAGTAATTAGCAGTACAGGGGAAACCATCCTGCATTTACATCAAGCTGCAATAACTGTAGACATCTGCTTTCAAACAGATTACAGAATGTCTTAATAACAAATTGTACAATTCTATTGAAATGAAACAATTCTATTATTTATGTCTGTACCTTGAAGTGCTATACTAGCCACTTTATAAAAAGAAAATACAGTTTCCGATTTCTTTATTAATGAAGAAAATGACAGTTAATGTCAGTTCAAAAAATATGCTTCTTTTATGACAAAGTACTCTTGGTTTTGGTGTTCTTTTTAAAGTATTTTTCAGACTACTTGCTCTCCTTTGTTATAATTCTAGAAGCATATTGGAAGCATAATAGAAGCCACCAATCAATACATGTGCCTTCTTTTTGGTTTGTTTTAATTACACAGCACAAGCATATAGTGTACTGCACTGAATAAAAGGGCTAGGGAATGAACCTCAACCTCCAATATTCCTAAAGGACATTCACTCCACAATCCTCATATGGAACAGAGTTTTGGGGTAGAATGGAAAAACAGATTTAATCTGAGTTTAAATATTTTTAATTTTAAAAGTTACCATAATTAAGATGGAAGGTTTGCCTCTCTAGTACTTAGCAGAATAATTCAAAGCATTTTCATAATGTTAATAGGGTTCATTAACACTGAGAACCATTCCTAATGATGTGGAAATTACCACACTTTTTTACATGTCTGTGGCAAAGCTGTGAATTTTTATCTCCTACTTTTCAATTCTGAGTCCTGTTTTAATGGCCAGCATGTGGGTCAGTGCAGCTCAGAGTATCTAAGCTGACAAGTCTTGAAAAGAGCTGTCTGCTTGAAAAGACAGAATTCCTGGATGAAAGATACTCCTTATACTGAATGCATGGAACCTGACTGGTAGTGATGACCCCCTCACTCTGCCACTGCTATTTAAGATTCCACTTCACAGCTGATGAAAACAGTGTTCACACTTTCTTTCTCCAGGAAGCTAGAGTACAGTTACCAGTGACCTCCTCAGAGGTCAGAAGAAAGCCAGCAGAAAGGCTTGGAATCTCAGCAGTGCTGCTGAGCAGATTCAGACATCTGCTCCTCTCCTGGAGACAAGGATATGGTTCTGTACCAGCCTAACAATACCCTAGATATGATTAGGAAGCAAAGAACCAGGACCTAACACAGTCTTTGCTCACACACCATCAGTGGACTAGCACTAACTACTAGGACATAACACAGCTGTGAAGCTATGGAACAGTATTATAAAGAACACATTTGTCAAAGCAGTTCTGTTTATGTAAAGAACATTCTGTTTCTGGCCCATTACGACTAAATAAGCAGGCAAGACATTTGGAGAAAGCTGTGTGGCTGAGCATTCAAACCTACCATTTCACTCTGGCTGTATGTTTTGCCCCATGCTAGTAACAGGGAAACACATATTTTAAAACCAAAGTTTTCTTCACAACTGTGTAGGGGTAAAGGATGAAAGCTGAAGAGGACAGCTCAGGGACATTTAACGAATTTAATGTTACAGTCATTAGAACCTATTACATAGTTAAGACCACTCATCACCTGTGATACTTAGATTAGACTAATCTAGGTTGCATGTTACCTTATAGGAGCAGTTGTGTTCTCCAGTTTCCACCATGACTTAGGAGGGTTCAGATACCGGCACCAGAGCTCCCAGTCAAACCCCTGTGCTGAGAGGGGATACTCCTCTATTTCAAAATTATCATACTTGATGTTATCAAATGAAGGAGAAATTACTCTTTTCCTGTCTTCTTTTATCCTAGTGAGCACTGGTTCAGCCCTACAAAAAGAAAATAAAAGATGTTAACACAAATAGCAGAGCACTGATTGAAACTGAGGCTTATTTCAGGAAAGGCAAAGTCTATCTCTGTTATCCATTCAGAGCTCCCTTTGCTGAGATAGTTTTGACAGAGCAGGATCTGCCTCAAAATAACACACTGCAATATTTTACCTAGGATGCCCTATTATTAACTTTGATATTAGCCGGTGAATGGAAGAAATCAGTATCTGCATATCACAGACCATTTACACCCTTTGCTACAAAATAACAATAACTTCAGGCTCTCAATATTATCAAGGACATCAAGATCAGAGTTGAAAATAGATCTATCCTAGGGACAGAAGCTCCTGCCTTTTTACCATCTTCTTTACTCAAGAAGCAACAGAAATATTAAATCCAAACTGAACAAGTTAAAATACATGGCTTTTGTTATATGCTACTTTTGCACAGAGCAGCAACCCCAATGCCAAAAGGACACTTCTTTGTTTACACTGTAGAACATAAAAGAAACATAACATTTTTAATTAAAAGAAGATAAAATTACCCCATGGGCAAAAGGCTACATTATCAGAGGAAGTTTTAATGTGCAGTTTTCCAATACAGTTTAAATACACTGTAATTAGACCAGCATATAACTCACACTATAAAAGTGGATCTAGACTATGCTACACCGCACAAATATGTTTTCCATGCTTGAGCCCATGATTCTTGTTTGAATTAATGAATTCTGATGTCTGAAGCTTAATTTAAAAGATCAGAGGGCTAATTTACCCTCCATATGCAAGAGAAAACCATTCAATAATTTATGAACAGCGCTTGGAAAAGATCCCTTGTTGAGAGAAAGTCAAGGAGATACATACCATCCCACACTGAATTCCACATGGGCATCAAAGAGAGCGACTACAGGTGCTGTGGCTCCCCCCCAGCCACTAACTCGAGATCGAATCAGCCCCTCTTGTTTGCTGTGTCGGACAACCTTGATGAAACCAGGCTTGTGGGCATTCACTTCATCAACATACTTCTGGAGTTTCTCCTTGAGTTCTTCTGTGGAAAGGAAAGAAGTGGATGTTAACAAGACATATCAGCTCAACAAGATGTAAAAACCTGTTCTTTCAGCAAAACGAGTCTTCACATATGGAAATATTCTCTTTTCATTTAACAAGTAAGAATTCTCAAATAGTAAAGTCTAAAAGGAAGAAAACAAAAAGCATAAGAACCATAAATTACATAGTAATAAAAATTTCAGGCATAACTATTTAGCCTATGTGACTGTCACTTTTTAACACAAACATACCACAGAATAAAGCACCCAAACTACCACAGCTACGTTATGTTACTGTAGCAACAAACACGATAACTATCTTATCTTTACAGAAAAATATGCATAAGTGTTGTCCACGAACCTTCTTTAACAATATTTCAAGAAAATAAAGTAAGAAAATTATTTATTTATCTGTCCTTTTTTCCATTTTTCTTTCTAAACTTTGACAAATCTTTTCTATCTCTACTAAAAAGTTCCATGGCTTCTGCTCTTTTCTCAGCAAAACAAACAGCAGTAGAAATACTGGAAGGTAATTGTCCCTAATTAAAATATGATAACTTTTTAATCAACAGCTATTATATCTGTCGTTTAAAGAACACCGCATAAGAAAATACAAAACACAGAGCTGAAACAGGCTGATTGCTACTATTATTAACTGAAAACACTGTTCACTACTATTAATTTTTAGCATTGCTATGTTCTATTTATGTTTGGTACTACTCAGGATTCTGTTGGTATTAAGTTCCCTTTCTTCCAAATCTCTCCACAAATCCAGAAATATATTTGTTGTGATGCAAAATAATGCTCCCGTGATTATGATGTTAAACTGGGTATCAACAAATCTGCATGAAAAGCTCAATGCTGCTTAGCAAGTCACTTAACTTCTTCATAATCAACTCCCCATCTGCAAAATGGGATCACCACATTTACTTCTCCCTTTCAGTCTATTTGACTTTAAGCCTTAGAGAACAGCAGATTTCTTTATCTCCACATTTGGTCAGTACCTAGTGCTCTGGGACACTGAGCTGAGGGGGGGGTCACAGAAGAAGGAGTATAGTCAGCAGTGAGGGAGGGAGTACAACTTCTGTCATGTTGGTTGGCTCAAATTGCTTCCCAATAAAATACAACAGGCTTTTCTTTTAAACCTAACCAAACTTTTTTTTCTCTTTTATTATTTTGCTGGCATTAGAAATGCCATTTGCTCATAACAAAATGACAAGGGCATATTTCTGCCCTGAGCCCAGGTAGTTTCTCTAACATGATAAGCCAACCACTCTAAGAACTGGTCACCTGAAACAGATCTGGACAACATTCACATTAGAATGGTTAATGCAATGGAAAATTCAAAGCAAGCTGACTTTATTAGCCACACTTAATGTCCATCCTTGGAAACAAGGTGGATGTGTCCTCTCTTAGGCTGACAAAGAGGAACAGATCACAGAATCACTACCACCAAGACTGGAAAAGACTTTTCAGATCAAGTACAGCCTATGACCTAACATCACCACATCAGCTAGACCATGGCACTAAGTGCCACATCCAGCGACGATGCCTCCACCACTTTCCTGGGAAGTCCTGTTCCATAAGGGGTCCTCTAACCCCACAGACTGTTACAAACCATATGATGCTAGTGGATCTACTTCTCTGAGCATATAGAGGAAAGTGTAAGACAGACAAGTACAAAGGCTCCTTAAATTCACTCCTTTTTGTAAAAACTCTGAGATGGGTCTAAGACAACTGTCCACCACCAACCACACACTGCCACCTCTCCACCAGACATTTCTGCACCACCAGCTGTCCACTGGGACACTCTGGTTCTCCCGTGCATGTGGAGCTCCACAAAGCCCTTGGACATCTGGGGGGGCTCTACACAGTGCAGCAGGGAGCCCTGAATGCCTGGCACTGAGCAGTCTCTCACAGGAGCAGACTGGGGACAGCCAGCAAGCTCGTTCCTGCCCTGCCTGCAGAACACGTTGCACTGGGGGGGAGAAGAAGGGGGCAGGCAGGCAAGCATGGGAGTGAGCGATGCAGGTGTGGGGGAGAAGCCAGACACTTGGACACTGTCTGGTGGGATAACCTGCCATTTTGTCATACAATCCTTGCCATTTTGGCTAGTTTAAGCATGGCCAGCTACCGCTCAGGTGGGATGGAAGGTGGGTGTGGAGAACTACAAGGGGGTTTTGCTTGGGAAGCTGGAGAGCAGGCAGCTGTCCTGCTGCAGGGAAGACCAGCACCATGGTGCTGTGCAGCAGGGAGGAGGGGTGCAGGATGCTGTCCCATCTGCCAATCCATGCACAGCTGTCCCAGTAGACTGTCGCTTTACCTTTGTGTAAATGAACTCTCTGCAGTACTTAAACTGCAGCTATAGTTTAGGAATGGACTCATATTCCTAGAATTTCCACATTATGTTGTCAGTTTATTTATTACTGCATCACCTTGAAGAAACTATAGGAAGCATTAACACCCATAGCACAGAGCACCATTCTACCTTGTATTAGATTTGCTGCATATTTATCAACATGTGTTTTTTTTCCTTTATAAAGTAAAAAAAAGATCATATTCGGCTTTCCTATCATGCTTGCACAAAGCCACATATTCTTACGGTGCATCCCCAATACACAGACTTGTAGCAAGCAAAAAAACTACCCAACCAACAACAAGCTAATTGCACTTTAAATTCAAAAGAGGACATTCACTTTACTGAAATAGTGCCCACCTAAAAATAGTGCAAAACAGTTCTCTATTCCCAAAATATTCCCAACATTGTGGAGAGTGAATATCAAAAAATGAAGAGAAAAGCTTTGTTCTCAGTGTGTCTGTTCATAGCTTAGTGATACTAGGAAGCTTTATTTCCCACAACAATGCAGCATCACCACTGAGCATAAAAAAATATAAAAGGAAAGCAGATTCTAATCAAGGACCTGAAAATCGGTACCCTCAATGGAAGCCTTGTTCTCTTAATAACCTTCATTTTTAGCAAGTGGGCTATTCTCACTCCTGTCATACACTTTTTCTAATGTTGACTGACTTTATAGGCTTCAGTAAACACAAAACATTTTTCATACCTAGGTGTAGGACAGAAATAGGTGAAAATGGAACAGAACCCAAATCTTTGATTGCAACCCACATGACTTCAGCTGCACATTATAGCTGTGACATTTCCTAGGCAGTACCTACTTCTAATTTTCTGGTTACACTGCAGCTTTGTGCAAATGAAGTGGCCTGAAAGAGACTCAGGGGAACCTTGCAAGCTTACCTGTGGTCAGGCAGCACAGAAGAATCTTTCCCTGGATTTCAGTATCAGACTCCAGGGGCAGAGGAAAGTGCTACGTTTTACCTAATCTTCAATACCAACCCACAAGCAGAGACTGACTCTGTAGCAGGTCCACAGGAGACAAAGAAATATTTTGCAGTTAGGCATTTTCTGGCCTTTGTTATTTAAAATAGATTAGCCTTGCTTTGCAAAGGCAGAGTGCTGAGCAGAGCATGTTGTGCACCCTTTGTCTTACAAAATCTATTAGGCAGACTCTCCCAGAAGTAAAAGATAAGACTACTAAAAAAAAATATATCATTTTCACTCAGCCACAGGACACAACAGACGTATAAATGAAGATTAAAAAGTCACTATTTTGGGAAAAACATTGAAGATGCCCTAGCAGGATACTTAAGTTGGGTTTCTTCATACATTTCACTTTTTCCTGAGTTTTACATGAGAAATGTGAGTTCAATTGCCTTTGACACTTTTAGAGTACTCTGCCCAACGGGACTGAATGATGGGACCCTCGCCCTACAACTGATCATGTGCTTTGGGATGGAACTGAAGGTCTTCAGCAATGTTTTTTAGCCCATGCTCTGTTTTTTTCCACTTCAGATACATTGTCTGAATAATAAACAGTCTTTTTCATTAATTACTGTGCTTCACAGCTTTATGCCATCACAGAGAGAAGAAAGGGAAGGAGCAAATGTGTCATCTTCAATACACTGTTGATTTGGTTTCTAATTATGGAAACAAACAGGCTTGTAAAGATAGATGCATTTGCCTTTCAGCACAGACTCAAATAAGGACTCAGTTTGACTAAGCTGAATGAGCATTTGCAATTGGAGAGAAAGAGAAGCCATACAAGGAATAGGAAAATGGTGCCAAGCTGACACTTGGAAATGTTGCACTCTGCCACCTGTCTCTGTATGGTACAGATGTCTGGAGAGCACAGCACAACTCTCCTCATGAATGCAGAAAACATAAATGATTAATGTGGCATAATTTTGTTTAATATTAACATAATTAAGTTCTAATAGTTCTAAGAGGTTATTTGTTTGCTTTTAATAAATCCACAAAAAGTTTGTTTGTGAAGTTTCCTTGTTCAGCACAGCAAAGCAGTAATAAAGAATTCATGCAACTTTGCCTTCTTAGGAAGGGGCAGAAGGTGGGCAGGACAGAGGCAGGGAGCACATGGAGTCAGAAGACATCAGCCATCCCACAGCTACAGAGATTGTATGTGAAGAGATTATTTAGTTAATGAAAATCTCTTAAGAAGCCATTTTCCTTTCAGGATTTGGCCTTGAGAGAGGCCCTGGCAATGCAACTGCTCTCCTTGCAATACTGCAGCTTGCTTGGTTTGTGAGAGTGGCCAGTCCAAGCTCAGAGGGGCAACCTGGACCTCAGTCCTGCCTCCTCTTCCAACACAGGGGGGTTGTGGAAGGCCATAAATACGGAAAATATTTCTCACATATGCCCCAAGGAGTTTACCTGAAAGAAAACTATCAATAGATCACACTCTTCATCCAGATGCATGCAAGTAGCCTATGTTTTGTATGCCTCTACCATCCCTAATTTCGGAAGCTATCAGGCTAGATGCTCATTGATGTACAGTGCCTTAGGCCGTAACGCCAGTGTCCTACAGCAGCTGTGGATCTGGTCCCAAACTTCAAATGTTAAAGTTATTGATGCAGTGTTGTAAGAAATAATATATTACTGCCTCGCATTCACAGAGTAGTAGCCTGAAGAACAGTCAATTAAGCCCCACTTTTGGTAACTTCCACAGTTTAATGTACTCCCATTCTGAGTGCTTAAATTGGATCTTGCATTTCTTGAAACAATTACATTTGTAAAGTCTGACACTCATGCTTTGCTGAGACAGTTGCAATTTACTGACTTTTAAAAAATCTTAGCTGTAAGTTTCCCAACAGAGCTAAAACAATAAATAAATAAATAAAATCTCTCTCATAACTTTATGCATTTTCTAAAGCAACTTTCTAAAAGTCCCTGTTGCCTTTGGTGCTGCAGAATGCATGTTGGATGTTACTGCCATCTCTGAAAGCTCTTACCTTTAGGGAAAAATTTATTTCCATGTCAAAGGCCTAGGAATTAGCAAGTCCCTTTTTAACCTTAGCACTTGGCACAAACGTGGCTTCTTTTACTGTGAAGGGAAATAAATTATTCCTCAATACAGAATGGGGTTTAAAGTAACAATTGTCTTTCCAGTGCCAGAAATTGTGGATTGACACATTATATGAAATAGGCAAAATCCTACCAATTCATTATTTTATCTTCTAGCTTTGTGTGTTCATTGAACTGCCTATAAGGCACACTCCTGTCCCCACTACAGAACCATGTTGGATATCTTCTTGGGTCATAAAGAACACTTTTAAAGGCAAATCATTACAGCAGTTGCAGGCAAACAGCAGGGCTACTACCTGTCTGGGAGCCAAGAGACTACCGGTCAGTTTGCTGCTGGGAAGGATCCCAGGGCTTTCCTGAATGCTGCTCTGTGCAGTGGGTCAGAATGGGATCTGTTGCCTTGCACCAAGGCAAAGGATCCAGCTGTCAGAGCACAAGTCAGTGCAGCATGAGATCTACTGCCATACCAGGAGCACCTCATCAGTTACATCTTGCTCCTGCATGAAAGGCAAGTAAATTGGCAAAAAAGAGATACTTGGCAAAAACCAATTAATTTTAAACCACGGCTTTTTTCATTTTCTTTATTATTTGTCACCCAAGGTCTTAGGAACAAGAAGAAGTGCTTCTCCACTCTTCCAATAACAATTTCATAGCCTTTAAAAAACCAGAATGTGTTAACAGCTAGCTTTCTTTTTGGCAAATAAAAAAAGCCTGTTATACCAGGTTTGCTGCAAAAAAACCACAAACCAACAAATCTTTCTTCCCTCTCAGTCACTCTGTAGGCACACAACCTGAATTGATGTAATAACTTGAATTCATGGTAGTAGCTAGGCATGTAAGAAAAACTTTGGTGCACTTTATCTAATAGCCTTGTACATTGGATTAAGTCCCTCATTTTGTATACAGCTCAGTGCTTCATAATATTTATTTGCCTTTCCTCTGGCCCCTTATCTTTCATGCTTAAGTGACTACCTCTCATCTCTGTAGCAGAAGCAGATAATTCCAAATGGAGAATACTTGTACCCAGATACACATGTCATTTGTAATACACATGCATATAGAATGTTTGCAACAGAGGGCAAAAATGCATACAGATAACTAGGACCTGCTGTGCACAATATTTAATAACCTCATGTTATCTGGTAATAGATAAACCACCCGAGTGAAATTACCAATGTGATGCAAGGAACTGATTTGAAAAGACCTCAAAACCAAAAACCAGTACAGACCTCACCCTCCATTACTACACCTAACTTGTATTGTTGGCAGAGATGAATAATCTCATCTCAGAAGTTCAAACGATCTACATGTGATGCCAGACAGTGTAATGAACTTCCATGGTTAAAACCTTTGCATTCAGCAATTCAAGATCTCAGGTGCTATCAAACCTTTCGAGGTCTATTAAGACAAATGAGGCCTACAACAATTCATTCCAGCTCACACCTTGGACTGCAAGCCAAATATTTCTTCAGTCTAGCACTTGAACAGCACCCTTCTCCCACAATAAAGGCAGAAATAAAAATACATTACCCCTCAGCCCCTACACATAAACAGTCTCTTGGTTGCTCAGGAGAATCTAGTACAGAAGAGTGGGAAGCACACATTGCTTTCAAATTATTTGATGGGGGCTGCTTTGATCCCTTTTGATCCCTTCTCAGGTCTTCTCACAAACATGCCTATGCATGGAAAGGGCTCAGGCAGACACTTCACTGAATCCTCTTGCTGATTGTAACGTCCTGGAAATCTCACTGCATGAGAACCATGCACTAGTAAATAATTCCACTTCAAAACAGTAATCAATAAACTAGCACTCCTCCCAACACAAAGCAGGCTTTGCAGAAGAGACCTGTACAAGCTGCTATTCTTTGAGCAATCTAACAGACATGTAAACTACTAGGGTTCATTTTGGGTTTTTTCTAAATGATGCATAGCTCCAATCCCAGCCATGAAAGTGCAGTACCACCCTCCAGATCATTAAGTCCTACCTAGGAATATTGCTGCATCTTAATAAATCCCAATAGCATGGGAAGGACAATTAAAATAATCTTTTGGGAGTGTAGCAGCTGAACACCATGTTATTACAGAGGAGGGGGATACAGGAGGAAGAAAGACTATATATGTTAATTTTTGTTAATACTATTGTCTTGTAATGTCTTTATAAAAAGGCCTGTAAATCCCTTCTATATCCCTTTTATTATGTTATTTACTGAGTACTATTCAAAGACAGAACTCAATTTCTGTCTTACGGTCTCTCGCAACACTTTGCAAGATAAGAGATAAATTGAGATTCCAGATGAATCTACAAGGTCACACCAGAAGTTGCAGCAGGGGAGGAATAGACCCTGGGTCTCCCAAATCCCAGGACAGCACATTAAGACTGCATGATTTCCTTGAGGCTGTGATTCTGTATTTTGAGACATGGCCCATACAGAGCCCATAGACATCTGTGCAGATGCAAGAGCTCATCCACATCACTGGGTCAGGATTAAGAGGCAGCAATATCCAGAGCTCTTGTCAATGTCAACAGAAATGCAGCACACAAAGGAATTAAACAGAGCCCTTCCATTCCCGTAACAATGGGAGAGACTCACATGCTTACCTCTGAACACACAGAAAAGCTTACTAAAGGTGTTAACATAAAGAATGAAAAATAAAATACATCTGCTCTCAGGTGAATATTCCTTCGAGCTCTTAAATGAATTTAAGTGTATGCAGCAGAGCAGGACTCATTGAAAAAAAAAAAAAAAAAAGTTACCAACTGCCTTATAAATAACAAAGCAAAGGTACATAGGCTGCTATCTCTTCATGGCAACACTTAGGTGTTTAAATCTGAAAAATACCTTTAAACAGAGACCTGAAATTATTTAATCTTAATTATTCTGCTCAACTTTCTCATTGCTGGATGCTTGAATTAATCTCAGCAGGAACACTGTTCCACTCTTTTTTACTGTGTATGAATGCTTCCCATTTAGGGACTGTTACTGGGTATGTTATGGCCACAACAATGTGATGACAACAATGGTTAAATATGATCAGGAACAAGCACTGCCACTGAAATCTGATATTCATACTGCATTGGATGCAAGAAGGACTTCTGATGTTTATTTGGATGCAATAAATTTAGAAAGAGGCCGTAAAGTGAGACATACACAAGCACCAAGACCATGCATTAGAGTTGACACTGCTGAAATAACCACTGCCAAAATTCTGAGCTCCTAATTTCATCTCTTGGTGTTCCTGGATTCATTTGTAAATTGACCTTTAAATGTTAAAGAGAAGTGCCTGAGAAATGGATTCTAGTCCCAGCTGGGTAGTAGCTGTTTTGTAATCCCAGTGGCTTCCCCCCCAATATACACTACTTACTTTTGATCTTTTTATTAGACGTGTATGGAACAGGAAAATCACTATTCAGAAAAAGAAACTAAATGTCTGAACAATGCCAGAGCAGACTGTATAAATCTAGAAAAATACAATCTGAAGAGCACATTAGAAACACTCTGTGTTTCTATAACCGTAAGCTACAGCAAACCAGTCGCTCTACTATAAACTTGAAAAATAATCCTAACCCCAAGAAACAGCACGGCAGTTCATGTTATGATGACAGATTCATAAGGAAAAGGAAACTGCCAATTAAAAGACAACAGTCCAAGTGTAACTACATTATTCCTGGAGTGGATTCAGAAGAAATCAGTCACATAAGTCACAATAAAAATGGAATATGCAAATATGCAGTTAGAAACATACAGAAAATATTTTACTATATTCCTCTCTGAAACAAAACTCACTCTAAGAGCAAAGAAGTTGAGGACAAGGCTTCAAAAGGAAGGGGAAACATAAAGTAAACAGAATACTTCTGGTTGGAAGGCACCTCTGAAATTCAAGCCCAAATGCACAAGAGGTCATTAATAACATTCACTACTAAAGATTTATTTAAAAGAGTGCCAGGGAGCATTAAAATACAGCTTTTAGTTATAATAAATAGGAGTTTGCCTTGCATTCCAAACTGTTTTTATTAAAACTATATCAGAAATTAGAATCTGATTTTACACTCATTGCATAGAATTACTTCCTTGGGAGCAAGACAGTAGGTGCATGTGCCAAACCTGATACTGTGAGAGCATCCTTGAGGGTCAGGACAGCAATAACACTATTTCTCCTTTTGAGATCTCACTCTACAAATGCAACTGCAGTTAAGAAAAAAAACCAAACCCACCACCTTCCATGGTGCATTTTTTTTTAGCTGGTCCAAATGTAGAGTTTCCAGCTCTTCTTTTCAATGAATGATTCTTACTCTACCTGACAGCTCTTTCACATCAGATCCAAAATGGTACTTCCATATTCCACATCAGAAAGACTGATTTCTTGACTGTCAGTAATCATATGGGGTGTGACCTGCCATTTTCTTGTCCTATCAAAGGTGGGCTGCCACATGCAGAAGAATGCAATTCACCACAGCAAGAGCAACACAGCACCCAGTATACCAAGGAGAAACACAGCCTGCCTGGGCAGTAGGGTTTGGATGGGATTAGTTCTCAAAAAGGACTTGTTTCCATATCAGCAGAGCTGCATTCACACAAGATGCTTGTGTCAACAGACAAACAAAAAATAAGCAAATTTATACCAAAACGAGTAACTTTTGTTCATTATTCTAATGGTTAATATGTTGCTGGCAATCCCAATAGATTGGACAAAACCACTTCAAAGTAAAAATTTCACAAGGTTAAATTACTGAAGTCAGTGAGAGCTTTTTAGGAAAAAAAAAAAAAAAAAAAAAAGTTAGGTGTCCAAGTCCTGAATGCAACATCATATGTGACAGCAAATGCAAGTTGCAATTAGCCCTTGTAAATGCCAGCTCTCTCATGCCCTAAGATTATGCCACATGATCTTAAAAATTCTGCCAAACACAATATATTACCTTTCATATCCATCAGACTCTGCTGACCAGGCATAAGGAGACCTGTCCCATCATCAACCGAGCGTGCAAAGAAGAGCCTTCAGAGTGCACTTCCACTGAACTCCAAGGGGAATGTCACCTCACAGACCACTTCCAAGTTTGTTTGACACAATCTGGTAGATATCTACTGTGCTATTTAAGTCACAGGGTTTAATTCACATAATTTGAGTAACTTGGACATTGCAACTTCTCCTCTTGAAACCTCCTAAAAATAAGGACAAAATCCAACTAGTTCTTACTCCGGTAAAGCACCCATTCAAATCAGAAATAATTTGGTTTGAATGCCGTAAGAGCTGCAGGATTATTTTTTTTTCTATCCAAAGATAAAAACTGCTGTGTTTAGTTTTTTTAAGAATCCATTATGTACATTTTCAAATTAAAGCAACAAATTCTGGCTTGCTTCTTTCCCAACAAATTTGACTACTTCTTAGGAGTAACACAGTGCTAGGACTGTGACGTTTGGTAGCTGTAGAAAACGTCTAAATCCAATATGCATGATCTCCAAGTAAAGGACTGCTTATTATAATAATATAATCCACTGCTTCCTAAAAATACCAAATTCTAAGTATTAAGATAACACACTGGCATACAATTTGTATCTTTATATGAAATATATCAGCAGACAACAAACTATTCCAAGTGTTTAATCAGTTCCTATAGAAATGTTCTCTGTAGGCATCCAATCACAAATCTCTCCATTAAATGGAGAGGTTTGGGTTTTAATTTTTACATTAAATTTAAATTGGGTTTTAATTGTTACATTACAATTGCTGTTCATGCCCTGCCTTTTTGCATCAGAAACATGTGAGGGACTCTAGCAACAACACTTAAGGTTCTGCTTTTTTTTTTTTTTTTTTTTTTAAAAAAAAGGCAAGACATTAAAAATAACCCAGTCAGTACCTTGAAACTAAAACTCGTAATGCCTTTTCAATTCACAATATAGGAACAGCATTGTAACTAGAAGTCAAGGAAAGATTTGGTTAAATTCTGCTTAATTTGGAGTATGTTATTTTAAAACTAAAGTATGTTAATATGGATATTAATATGCTCCCCAGCAGGATGGAAGCCTTGCTGAATAAAACATGCACACAGAGGAACACAGACTAGCTTTTTCTGCCTCCCAGTAACAGTCCATACTGGTGCAAGTATTTTTTGATATTTTAAGAAGCGAAAGTCTCTTTTCACTGTGTTGAGATCTGACAAAAACCCACTGACACCAGCAAAATGACACTCGATGGAGCAGCTGGAGGCTCAGGTGAGTGGACTGCTCCAGCTTCCTGCTTTATACTGCAGATAGCTGGAGTTTCCAGGGAAGGACAGTATCTGCTCCAGACTACAGGTAGCAGGGTGGGCTACCAGTTTGAGTTCTCATCTTGACAGCAAAAGCAGAGCTGAGAAAGCCTCAAGGAAATGCAGAGCATTTCTGGACCTGCTGCCTGGAACTCAGCAAGTAGAAATCCTCTCTCTGGACACAACACCCAACACTGCTGAGCACAGATGCTAGCTGTCACAGAAGATGGGCTGAAATCAAAAGCAGAAACTGGGCACTGAAATTATTTAAATCTTAGGAGATCCCACTAAAGAATATTTCCATAGGGCAAGACAATGACTTAACTTGAAAAAAAAATAAATTAAAGAGCATCTAACTTACATTTTTGCCACCGAGTGTTAGGCAAATGAGTTCTAAAGAACATTCTTTTATTACAGTTTCTGTTACAAGTATTTAGACATTTTACAACAGCTTTGTTCGTAATTTGTGTTCTGGTCAAGATTACATTAACTTTAGTGTCATTTGTTGTATCTTTTGTGACTTAATTTTAGCTCTTTTCTTCAAAATTCACCTTCTAAAGCAATGCTTTAACACCTGAGGTCAAAGCAGAGACACCCTCAGAACCCATCAGCCACTGCTCACAAAGTATAACTCAGGACGTTTCAAACTTAATGCTCGTGTGGAAAACCACACATACAGGCATTTATTTGCATGCAGGCCCTCCCCATCACATTTTTGAGATACCTTCATTTTTCTCAATAAATGCAATAAATTTCAAATGTCTTCTTCATTAAGAGCTTCCAACAACAACAACAAAAAAGTAATTTCTTATATACATTATACTTCTGAATCCTGACATGTATATAAAATGCTGCTTACGAATTTTAAGGTCTTTTCCATAAGAACTTTTTATGAAGGTCTGCTGGCACAAAGTACTCTCTGTATCTCACTTAGATAGCCCTGATGTGGTTTGCAGCACCCTAAACCTACTAGGCTGCATTTATTACAGAACTTCACCTCCTTATCCAATTCTGCCAAATTGACCTTTCATTGTGAATAACAATTTTGCACAGGTACATGCTAATTTCCTTGGACTGAATTCTGACTTGCAAAGATCTGCAATTTGATTTACAGTATATGCACATTTTTCAGAGTAGTTACTCTCTGATTTTGCAGATTTAAGCCTTTTAGCATATTCAAAATAATGCCTCTTGTGGAGCTAAATTTCATAATGAAATTCCATTATTAAATTCTCTCTGACTATGAGCATTACATTTCTACCTTGTCTGCATATTGCAATATGTTTTATTGAAAACCACTTGACAACTTCAGACTGGGTAATTATCTCTTTTTCCTATATGGTATTCATCTTAGTTAACCTTAGAGGGTTATTATATAGCTATTTTCTTATTGTTGCAGGAGGAGATTGCTCCAGAAGGTAGTAAGCTCAGTGTTACAATATCCAAATCTTTAAGATAATTATCATTATTACATAGAAATGTTGGCAATCTTTCCAAAGCTCAAAAAACCTCAGACACAGGCCTCAGAAAGCTGAATAGCAAAAAGCTCCTCCAAGTATGTGACTCTTCCATCTTCAAGGGCTGCACATCGGCCCCCTTTCTAAGTCTGCCCTGTTACAATTACAAACATGTAAATTGTACTCTACAAAGGAAACATGGACATGCTACCCACGTTGGAAAGAGTTAAGTAGCCTAAACAAACTGCCACATAACATAAAATTTCTGAGATGTTTTGTAAATCAGACTAATAAATACATACACATGTCAAACAGCCAGACTGATGCATTTCCCAGGTCCTCACTCCTGTCACCAACATTGAAGACTACAATTATAGCCACTGTGCCACACTGAGAAAAGGCAAGGTAGATCAAAATAACATGGATGTTTTGGACTCTGCCTTGATCCCAAGACTTGATCCACAACACGAACCAACAGGTTACATTAAATCTGGCCAAACCAAAGGATGCCCCTGATGTTCACCACCCTACTAGCACTGGCTAGCTGCTACTTCAATCTATAAAGTACAAAATAAGTCTACATGACAACACAACTGCTTTCTAAAGTTGGAGTATAGTTACAGCTAATTTCATGTGATTCAAATCTTTGCCCACCTTTATGAAGTCGTTGACCACTTGCATTCTGTACAATACTTCCACTTAAAGAGGTTTGTATGTTCATGAGAAGAGCTACTGGCAAAGCTGCTGTCAAAGGAACTTGCAAGGTTTCCTACCAGAGCTCCATGTGCCATTTACATGAAGAATGGAAACCTGAACCACATGCTGCAATTCCAATTAGGGAACTCAAACCAGAAAAATAAAAAAGTCATAATGTCATAAACAGAGAGAGACAAAATGCTCAAAGAGGTAAACAACAAGTGGTCACAGTTCACATACTGCAAACTGGAGATTAATCAGTGTTCCAGTCTTTCATCACAGACAAATCACAGTGATTAAAACAACCAAAACACAAACAGCTAGTAAGTTTCATAACATCTCTTTCAAAAACTCAGTTGTTTTTCTTCCTCTGTTAGACCATTCAGAAAAGCAAAAAAATCCCAAACCAACCACACAGCAAAAGCAAATAACCTTCTGAGACCTAAAATGACCAACTGACAAGAAGTTATTCTCAGTGTTTTTGTTAAGCTGCTCATGAAAACTTACTTCACATTTCCTTTATTTTCTTTATTTGCTATGTGAGTGGAACTTCTCCGCAGCTCAAAAGTAAACAGTGTGGGTGTTAATTGAAAGCATTTGTGAAAACTAATTAAAATTGCTGTGCCGCATTCACGCTTCAGAAAAAGTTTTTTTTTGTATTGAACCCTAACAAAGATTTGTCTTTGTTTAATCTGTTCTTACCTTAACAAAGAGAGGGACTAGCAATTATCTTCTAATCTAAGATCCTTCTTTACAGTTACATCAAAAGCCATTAATTAGAGGCCTTGGTACAAGTTATCCCCAAATACATGCCACCCTTAAACAAAGGGATGTCTAGATAAGCATTGGGGAAGCATATTCCCAGGGAAGACAGTCATGCAACACCACTTTTGAAAGGTATTGGTGTGTGCCAGAGCTGCATGAATTGTTTGGTTACAGTTCGGAAATAAGATGTTGCTACCTTGTGATCAGCCACCTTGAACACAGGTGCTGAAATACTCCACTAACGTAAATTTTTACTCCTCATCTCACACCAAATCTGTTCTGTGTATCCATGTGACCACTGTTTCCACTGTGATCACTCCCTAATGAAAATATTCTCCATCCTTTTGCTCTCATCAAGACTATCCTTCCCTAATGATGTGAAACAGATATACTTAACATACACCAGCACTCACAAACCCTTCTGAAATTAGCTGACATCAAACAATTGTAAAATTGCATACGGTCTGTCTCTGTTTCCTCTTGGATGTATCTACACACAACATGCGTATCCTTATTTTTCTCCACCCTTCTGCTATTTTAGTTTTGGAACTCATTGATCCCTTTGGTTTACAGTGTACTGAACAAAATCAGCATCAGTACCAGGGCATATCTCTGATAGGTTCTTCACTATTCACTTCACTAAAATCCAGTAATTTCTTTCTCTTGGTAGCCACTTTGCATTTCACTAGTACATGACCAATCACTGTTAAAACCTCTCTGTTTGAAGGCCTAAAATATCCACTAGCATAGTATTATCAAGTATACAACTGGGTCTTACCATTCAGCAAGTAAAGTCTCTGTCTTACAAGGAAAGGGCACCAAGGCATCCAAGGACACAGAGATACTGTGCAGCTCAGAGCTCACACAGCCACCAGGGCTTGCCCTAATGATCTGCTGTGTCTGCACACAGAGAGTTGTGCAGATGTACCACTGCCTCCAGCTCTGGGAGCAGCATGACTGATTTACTTGCAAGACAGCCTACAGTACAGGACTGGGAGAAGAGTTTGTAGCTGTTTAATGTTTAAGGTGGAAATGACAAAGAAGTGGTCTTTCCAGCTTAAGAAGTGAAGAGTAGCAGTAATTCACAGGCAAGTTCATCCTAGCAGTTTTGACTGCATTTCACTTGGAAGATCAGAGAGCTCAGTAATGCCAGAGGAAGGGACCTGTCAGCTATTGTCTTCTGCCTGGAACACCAAATAACTATTTAGTGATCCTGTACCCCAGCCATTTAGCACACCTGACAGATAAAGGCTGAGACCTTAAGTCCACTTAAGTTGTTAAATGAAGTTCATGCAGAGTAGGACAAGCTGCTATGTACAGTATAACAGATCTGCAGTGGAGGAAACATGCTGCAGTGCTTTGAATGAATTGCAATTCCCTTACATGCCACCCCTACCTACCTCACACTGCAGCTGTCCAGCCCAGAAGCACCAAGCATGTTCACGCCTGTGGTTGGGCACACCCTGCACACTGCCCTTACTTACCCAGACCCTGAGGTGGTATAAATTCACCTGAGTTGGCTCATGCACAACTGTCTCAGGTCCATTTCCTTGACAACGACAGTATCATTTTAGTTTTTTGTGCCAATGTGTCATTCTTAAAATATTACTAACCTTTGAATTTGTGTTTTTAATAGTAACAACGCTTTAGTCATGAAATACTCCTGTGAAGCACTATCCTTTTAATTGTTGAAGTGAAGGCACTTTTACTCATAGTTGTGTACCACAAGTCTTCCAACAGCAAGTTTACTAAAGAAATTCAACTTTCAATTACTTGTTTGTGGATGGTAAATGAGAAAGCATTAATATGAAGAATATTGTGATCTTATGCAACATAGGCTGCTATGCAAAGAACAAGCTGTGAACCTTTTACAGTATATTCTCCATATAGATTTCAAAAGGATGGCAGAACCAGATTGCTTTCCTTCAGAGACAGCTGATCTCTGTTTAAAAGCAAAACCCAGAAGAATACGGTAATATGGACATAGTCAGTATTTACCAACTCTTTTGAATATTACAACATGAAAGATACTAAAGAAGTCTCCAGTTCTGCCTGCTGGCACAGGAACATTAACAGGACTGTAAGGGCTTTCAGAGAATCTGATTTTTCCCACTTGTCTAAATATCACAAATTCTTGAGGTCAGAAATTATTTGTACTAGAATAAAAATAAATCCACCAAATACAGAGAACTTTCTTCTACTGGTTGCAACTCTTCCACCTTCCCTTCAACAGAATGAACTATTCTTGAGATATTTTTATGACTGTCAGAAACTGTAACAGGTTTCTTAGAATATTAAATCCCTGCCCTCAAAATCCATGTGCTGACTAACCACTGAGTGTTTATAAACTGCACCTTTGAGCTCCTCTGTTGGAAAACCAAAAATAATTTGACAAAGAAAGAATCAAAGACCGCAGAACTGAATGGACGTTGAGAGATCCTCTGGTCCTTTTTCCTGCACAGAAAGAAATTCTGACAGAAGTTTGTCTCATCTCTTTTTAGTTTTACTCAGCAAATATTGTCCCATGCTCTTTATAAATGGATGAAATGAAGCATATAGCATACGTGTATTAACAGTACACATTACTGTGTTCTCTGGCACAGTTAAAACTCAACCAACAGTGATTAAATCTAGGTATTTGTGTGTGAAATCATAAAAATAACATGCTTCGGACTAACTACCTACAAGAACCATGAGCCATAAAACTAAAGGATGGCAACAAAAGACCTAAAAGTATTTCCAAAACTCTCCACAGATGAGAATATTTTTTCCTCATAAATGTGAAGAGGAACAACCAAGGTCCTTCAAACATTCATAAATATTAACATATTTCAGATGGAAAATTCACTGTAGCAAGTCCGTTTTTAAAGCTGGTGTTTCAGGATCATCCTTTGATGGAGGAAATGGAATGACATATAGCAGTATCTCCCATCACCAAGCTGGAAAATCTTTTTTTGAACAGAAGTTCACTGGAAAATGTAGTATCCTCCCACAAGGAATACTGAACCAGCAGCCTGTGGGGGGATGATAGCTTTAACAATTTGGCAAGACAGATAGCTGGCTCTAAACACTTCACAGTCATCAGTAACATTTAAAAAACAGCCTTTACACAGAACATGGAAAAAACTGTCCAAATTTGCTCACTGCCAAATCACTTGGACACAACCAGAAAAAACAACAAACTACTTTGAGAAAAAGCACTTCAAGTACTGAACTGCAGGAGAAATACAGGGAAGATGTTAAGATACAAAGCTATTGATTTTAATAAAAGGAGAAAAAAATAATTTAAGACTTGAAAGTTAAGCCAGAAAAAAAAATAATAAAATCACACCACAGACATAATTGGTTCAGAGGAAGTATTTTACAGTCCATAAAAACTCAAAATCTACTAAAATCAGCTGACTAAGAATGAAAATTATCTACCACCTCAGATGAAATGTCTACAGCTGTTTTGTGATTTTCCTTAATTTTCCTTTCACATTAAAAAAATGTTATTTCAATTCCCGTAAATTATGTTAAAAGGAATAGGGTGACCAGAATCTGCAGGTTGTCTAGTAAATATTCCAGGCAGTTACCACAGTACTTACAGTCCCTTGGATTTTTTTATTTCATGTGTATACCTGTGGTAAATAGCACTATGTTTATGGAAGCCAAGACATAGATGCTCCTACTCATGACTTATGGCACCATATAATGTAAGTATTCTCATTGAATGTAACGGCATTAAGGAGGATGGGATCCATTATAAATCCAACTGCTAAATAGCACCTTAACCAAGGGGTAGCTCACTGTTTCGTATTCCACAAAATAATATAGAACACACAATTAAATCAAGCCTGCAATCTATTGTAACTATACACAACTGGATGTGAGCAATTAGTTAGGCTTTATGATTAGGGTGACATAGTTTTCAGTCCCTAATGAATCAAATAGGACAGTTAAAAGGGTTAAATACTTGTCAAAAGAGGATTAATTTTAAGTGAGATTGTCTTGAGCAGATGTGTTCCCATTTTTGCATCTGTGCCAGGAACAACACAATAACAAACAAGTTTACTAACAGAAATGCCAAATATACATATTGAGGAGCCTGGAACCTGACTCCAGGGACAGACCTGAGCAAGCAGTATAGTTTTTCAAGCCTCCTTCAGGAGAACTGTAATTTGGCACATGTTGAAGAGGCATTTATTTTCTAGGGAGAAAGGAAGGAATACCCTGCATGGCCACAACAGCTATTTGTCATCACTCCTCCCTGCCCTGGAAAGGCTCACCTATTCCAAGCAGTGTGCACGGTGTAGATCCATCCCCTAGCTCTCCTGGTCCTCTTACTCTGGAGGCATGTCCTACATAATAATCCTGTGCACTTACCAGTCAGTTCACCCACAGAAACAATGTAGATTTTTATCTCCTGGGGAGATGAACAGTTGGAATCACAACTGTATTAAAGTATATGTTGCAGAATATTTACAGAGAAATCTTAGTTATTTTTTTCCAAAAGAATACCAGGCAGAACATAGGTGGGGCCTCATCCTACCAAAGAAACACAGAACTATTAGGTAGCTATGCAGGTACTCTTAGGATTAATGTACAATACAATACCTAAAATGTAATTTTTGGAAATGATTAAGTGTCAGGCCAAGAATCTGTTCAACACTCCCTTCAAAACTGGCTATTTATTCTCTGTAATTTGTGTATTTCTCAGCTGTCACTAGTCAAGCCCCTTTGGGATGCTACTGAGCCCTTGGGCTGAAGCTTATGTCAACAAGAGTTCTGCTGTTAACAGGATAATTCAGACAGAGTTTACCCCTCAATTTCAACAATATCTTCAAGCAAATTATCCAGAACTCACGAATAATGCTCTGCCATTTCTAAAATAATCCCTTTAAAAATAGGAACATATTTTATACTTATATTTTGATGGTTTGTTTTTTAGTCAGGAAACTACTGAAAAGATAACTCATCAATGATACTGAAAATAGTATTAAACTCTAAAAATATAACAAAAAAGCAGGGAAAACACTTTTCCCCTATCATAGCCAGTAACTTAAATAATAGGAATTTCTACTGTAATGGGTACATATGGCACAGACAGAAAAGCCATTTTCACACTGATAGGAACATTAAAAAATTGCCAGAATTAACACCTAGTTCAACTGGAGACAGGTAGGTAAGAAAACTTGTGATAACCAAAGTAACCTGCTGCAATTATGTTTCTGACCATAAACTGAAACCTATTTGAAATAAAATCCATCTTCAGCATACAGATTTGCTAACTTAGGTTATACCTGGTAAAACTTCAGTGATCATTGTTCTAGATTAAATTAATCGCCCCCATTACTGTTTTAATATAAAGAGGAGAGTTAGCAGAGCAGCAGTGCAGCAGAGGACAGTTCACTCAGAGAGCATGGCATTTTTCAAGAAAATACCATAGATGATCCCTGAACATAGTGTCTACAGCACTGTGCAGCACCACAAACAATAATGCATTTTGTGCAGCATGTCTGGTTCCTTAGATTTGACACCATGCCTAGTTTAATCCTAGCATCATTTCGAGAAATGCAGCACACCACAACTTAAAAAGGCCTGTTTGTGATGGAATCTTGAACACTGCAATTACTGTACCATTCTCACCTCAGGGACTATGAATGTACATCTGCAAAATCAACAGAAAATCCAATTCTACAGTATGCAGTAAAATGGTAATTTTGACTGCCTTAAACTGGATTTACTGATCTCTTTTCTGCTGAAGTGTTCATGCCTGCATGATGCCTGAGGCTTTGCAGAGTATTCCTGGCTGTTGTAAGACCATCTAAGAGAGAAGCAAAGAGTACTTCACATGCTCAATATATTTTTAAGGATATGAACTAACAACATCTCCTGCCATCAAACACTTTCCAAAGCCTTTACTGGGGTGTACAATAATAGTGCCAGTTACTCAGATTTTGTATATGAAGTCAAGAGAAGATTGGATTAGTGAAAGTTGAGACAGAGTTGCATAAAACAACACTTCATTTCAGGGTCAACTGAATACCAGGCAACCTGTAAAGTTATTGCTTTATCACTGCATAACAACTGATCTTTTCAGGCTTGTAGGAAGAAACTACAGCACAAATTATGTTATTTAATTTGACATACTTCTGTTCCTATGATCTATTTGGTCATTCTCCTGGAAAGCCATCTATGTCCACATGTGACAATACTCTTTTTAGTAGACCATTGAGATTTCCTGTAACTTCATTGTTTTCTCCTGCTCTTCTCTTCTGGGAGATATAATTGCTGAAGCAAAGGGACAGTCTAGATAAAAATTTCAGAAGTCATCCACTACTTATTTCAGATAGCTCTACCAACGTGCAGATGTAGACCAAACAAACTCCAAACAACCTTGACAGGATTTTTCTTGGCCTTATGACATCTTTGGCCAGGACAAGAGGTTTTTTTCCTCAGTAACAAAATCTCTCTTTCTTTTACCCAGCCTACCCTTTCTCTTGGCTATCCCACAGCTAAATCATTCCACTCTGATGTCAAAGAATGTTGCATCGCTTCTCCCTATTGCCTTCTTCCTTGTCTCTCTCAATGTCTCCAGTTTGCTAGAGATGCCGGTAAAAAACAGTCAGTTCCTAACCTCTCTGCTCAATTTCTGGTGAAAAGGATTTCCTCAAATCTCTTTTCTAACAATGGACTAATGCTCTAATTTGAGCTGCCATAAGACTTATTCCTAGCTGAATGGAATCCTTCAGTGTGTAGCAGTTCCCCAGCTTTCCTCATCTCGGACGCAGTGTTCCCACAGACAATAATTTGATGGTCTCAGCAAGAATCCATCTTGGACACAAAACTTTCAAGAGGTTCTCATTCAGTTCTTGCTCTTCTGTATAACTCTGTGCAGCACAAATAGCACTAGTATTAATAACAACATTTAATAATATTAATAATTAATAATAAAATGTAATGCTATTTGTGGAATATGATTTGTCTTGCATCAGGGCTAGTCTCAGTACGTAAGTTCCTGTCTGTGAGATATAAACCATACACACAGTCACACAACCTTTGATACAGTTTTCCTTAAGCTTCATCTATTTGTATATATGGAAAAGGGGTCAAGAGAAGAAACATTCCTTTGGAAACTGAAAGATATCTGATGAGAGAACACAAAACCAGGCCCAGTGCTATAAAGATTCACTTGCACGTTCAGAACTGTCAAAGACACGAAGTTTCAAGGGCAAAAATATCACTAAAAGTAATCCTAGACATTTCATATAAAAAATAGGCTACAGGGAAATGTTTTAAACTTGATGCTCACACAGTAACAATAATTCTACAAGGCAGGGAGACAGCCACTTACATGGCATGTGGATCTAAGTACATTTTTCAGGTACTGACATTGCACTTGTTCATGGTAATAAAAAATATAAATCATTGTTTATTTGCTGGCACAAGAGTTGTCAACTTGTTTATTTGCTGGCAAATGAGTTGTCAACTTGTCTTCCATTTTAGAAGACCTTGCTGTTCTCTTTCCACTTTGTGCACTTGAGCAAGGATTCAGATTAGGGCAATAGGTCAGGAGAAATAGTAATTTTATAGCATATAAAACTGATAAACCATGTATTTAGCCACAGAAATATTTTTAAGCTTCCTAAAACTTCACTTCAATTCAATTAGGTATATGATTTTCTTTTTCAGCTTCAAAAAGCATTAATGCTCTTTGCATCTCATTTTCTTGTGTTTTTTTTTAGTTTTGGGTTGGGTTTTTTTACATTATTTTTGCAATTATTTCTACTGTATGCAAATCTGCTGGTATTTGTACTGCTTGAAAAGACTGCCTCCAATTGAAGATGGCAGCTTTTGAAGCATTAAACAATTATTAGACAGGCACTGGGCCAAAGGAGTGTGTCATTGAGGAGCAAAGGAACAACGTAGCAGATGACAGTATATCTTGAGAGAAGGGAGAGCACTCAGCAACTCCATCAAGATTTTCTCCACTGCCAAATGAGAACAACGATTCATGCTCCCATATTATTTCACATTCATCATGATTCTAAATAATTTATTGGAAAGTTTAAACTGCAGTGCAGACAAATCCTGTTAAATTTAATGCAAGGCAAATTGCTGAGTTGGCATAAAAAAATAGCTGTGAGAAAGCTTTGGAGCATCTACCATTCCTCTTAGATTACAGTTGAAGGAAACCAGTATTAAAAAACAAAACAAAACAAAACAAAAAACCTGGTTTATTTGCAAATTCCATTTCAAAATGCCAAGAGATGTGGCAGGAAGCTGATGGGGAATACAGCTCCCTCTAGATCCCCCAGGCAGAAGTCTTTGCCCATCAGGCCACCTGGAGAGCAAGATTTGCCTTGTCCTGTATAAAGCAGTTTGCAAAACTTACTGAAAAAGGCAAGAGAATTCTAGACATTTGTGAAGATCATAAAGAACATGAAGGGCAATTTTTTAATATATAACCTGTACGTCCTTCCATGTGGACTCAAGTCTGCATTTCTCTCTACTAAGAATCTCAAAATAGACTTCCAGTAAGCAATGTTAGCAAGGACTCTGGCTATGAAGACCCAAGGAAAACAAAACATCTTTTCCAAACAAACTCAGCAAGCAAAAGAAAGCAAAACTTTTCAATTTCTTGTAGCCTAACCTCTGAATCTACATTTTTTCCATGATAATTCCATCACTGTAAATAGAAATGCTAGCTTTGATATCTAGTTTCATCACAGTTTCCATGAAGTTTTAAATGGAGCTACCCTAAAGCTTCCCAGGCTGCTACTTGAGCCATTCTACTTAAAATATGCTACTTTTCCAGTCCAAAAGGAAAGAATATAACTTGAGCAACAGCCACACAAATAACTAACAGTAAATGAGTGAAGTCAACTAATTTAAAATTCGGTCATCTAATATAGTTGGAGAACACTTTCAAGATTTAAAAGTAAAGTATATCTACAGAACATATGCCAAAACAAAAGTCAACATTAGTTGATTTTTTAATTCACAACAAGAATTCAAATATCCTTTGATAAAAGGTTCTGTACTTAAACTTTAGACTTACAGTAGGTTTCACAATGTCTTTAAAACATCTAGCCTATACATGTGCTTTTTGTATGCCCACTGGGTGAACATAGAATACTCTGTATCTTATTTATATTTTTGCTAACTGATTTTTATAATTTGGTGATACACTCAAAAAGCCTTAAAATAATTCATTTTATCATGCCTTGGACCCTTCAGTATATTGAGAATTTTCATGTTCTATCACAAAGAAGCTAAACTGTTTGAAATTATCATTTTGGACAGGAAGTTTTACCACCAGTTGAAGTTAAGAAATCAGCATCAATTTTATGAAAACTACCTTTTAATTAATTTTTAAGAAACATAAATTTTAATAAAGTTCATCAAAAAGGCAATTAGTATTTTTTACTTTGTATAGGACACAATATTTTAACTCCTTTGCCTAACACTACAGAGTATTTTCCCCACCCCCTGTAAAACTCTTGCACTTTTAAGCACCATTCCCTTGATAAGGAAAGAGAAAGAAATCCTTTAAGTAGTCATTCAGGTTCTTAGAGGCTGACATTACTAGAATATCTGAAATACAAATTCTACTGGATGCCAGGAGATCTCTAAGACACCTTATCGGTAAGGCTGTCAAAAGGAAATAATTTGACCAAACCAGAGTTACCTTTCTGACATCAACAGACACTGGCACTTCTCTCACAAGTTCTACAACCTTTTTTGTCACTGCATTTATCTATATATATGGCTGCTACTTAAATTTAGCAGATATGTTTGAGAATGTTATCAATGGAAACCATTCGAGCATGCTTCTTTAAAGCAAAATAACCCCAAACACATGAGAGAGGAAAAAAATTGGGACAAAAAAGTTTTTTTTCAATCAAGCAATTACTGAGAGATCTCTAGTAATTAATTTTAAGGCTCCAGTCACAGTGACAACTCTGAGAAGTGGACAAAGGCAGCATTTATATTCTGGCATTCCCACAGTCAGGATGCCACCAGCCTATAACACTCACGCACATGGGACGAATTCCTCATTGCTACCTGAAGAGCTTAAAATTAGCTTTTCTTACTGAATTTGACTGCAGTCTTTAACTCTATAGGTCATACATGGTTTCTGAATCACACCTGACACAGAGGATGATGTTTCCTGAAAGTCTGCTCAAATAAATCTTCCGAAAGATTCCAAAGTGCCAACATGCAGATATTTGTCTTAACCTAGAAACTTCAGCTGTACTGTCTGTATTGGACTTTGATACGATGAGTATAACCTGAGAGTGTGTATGACTGCACTCACTCTAAGGATTGTGTCACTGAAGGGTGGCAGAACAGACACAGGGATAAAGAACAAGGAAATATCCACAGTGCATTGTGCTATTTGACATACACAGGGCACACAGTATATGTGAAATAGATTGTTCAGGTTTGGTTTGGTGGGGTTTTGGTAGCAGGGGAAGGGCCTCAGGAGTGGCTCCGATAAGAAGATGAGAAGTTCCCCCTGCTCCAAACCCAGCCAAGGAGCCGGATGCAACTCGGTGATTAACATACAAAAGAACTGAGGTAACACTTGAGTAGAGAAGGACTTGGGGGAGAAGGGCTGTGCTGGGGAAGAAGTGCACTGCTGGGGGTTAGAGAGGAAGAGGAGGAAAATATGCTACAAGAGAAGGAACAGAATACTTGCTGGGGGGAGGAGGGAGGGATGGGCCAGGCAAGAGTTAATTTGGCTCAAGGCAAGGGGGAGCTGAATGATGAGATGGGAACAATGAGTGCAGATTGTGAGAAGAAGTGAATACTGGGGTGGAGAAGATAGAACATCAGAGGAGTGAGTACACTGGAATTTGAGGACATGGAAAATGAAGACCCCAACTGAAGGAGACATGCTCACATAAAGAAGGTGTATAGAATGAGTGCGAGGAAGTGAACATCTAAAAAGAGCAAGCTGCCAGGAAAGTGGACTGAGGAATAGCAAGGTGGACTGAGGAATAAAACCCAATGACATAAAACACTCCAGGATGAAAGAAGAGGGAATGAACACAGGAGGAGAAAAAGGCGTGGAGAATGATAAATCCAAGCAAAAGAAGGGAAAGAATGGCTGGGAAAGACAGCCTTCCTCATCAGCAGTGGCCCCTCTCTTCTGCTCTGTTGTTCACTTCCTTTTGATATCCTGTTTCACAACCTTTTCCCTTTAAAGCAGGAATCAAATACAATGGCCAAAGGACTGGCAAGTAAGAGAGAACAGCCTCCAGCCACTCTAGGACATCATCTTCAGGACCTACTGCCCTTATAAAAATCTCACAGTCCATTTCCATTAGTGGTTGTTACTTGTTTCCACTGAGTTTTGAACTGCATGGCCAGTCATTCCTGGGACATGAAACACACTGCACACATGCTCCACTCTCTCATATCTCAGAATAAGAACAACATTCCTTATTCTGCTAACTTCTGCTGACTGCTGAAACAGCCAGCAGACTACGCTTTGCTTCTGGTTATTTTCTTCTTACCTATTTCAGATGCATTCACTGGTGCTGACACACAAGCCAAGACACACCTTATTGAAGCCCTATGGTGAGCACAGAACATGTAGCAGTAAACACATGCTCAAAGAATTGTCTTCATTTATTCAAGTTTCAGCACTAAATGTTACTATGCAAGAAAAATGCAGTTTTTAGCTCTCAAATCTATAAGAGACACATTTCCTTGTGTCAAGACTGTGCAATAATAAGGATTTCAGCATCAAGACTTTTAACTAATGGAGGGAATTTACCTAGGAAGATAAAACAAACCTTCACAACCCATAAATCAGGGCCCAAAACTGAATACAGATGAGAATAAAGTTTGACTTCGATTTCCCTTTGAATTTTGCTAGTACTGAGGTAAGTGAAGAAAGAGACGCCACACAGAAGGACAGCAAATCCTGAAGTCTTCCCTAGGAGATTGTTATTAATAGGTTTTTTAAATCAACACACATAGCTGTCTGGTCTACAAGTAAGCCATCTTCAAACTATTTTGTAATATGAAATCTAGCATGCACTGGAGCAGTACTTTTGAAGTTTATTCATCACTACTTTTGTAATGAAAAAAAAAAAATAAAACCAGACAACTTTTCTTTCAATCAACACACATAGCTGTCTGGTCTACAAGTAAGCCATCTTCAAACTATTTTGTAATATGAAATCTAGCATGCACTGGAGCAGTACTTTTGAAGTTTATTCATCACTACTTTTGTAATGAAAAAAAAAAAATAAAACCAGACAATCTTCTCTTCCCAGACATATCTTAAAAATAACCAAAGAAGAAGTATACCTTTCTAATGAAAAGCTCTGGATGCTTTTTGAAAAGCTTTTTATTCAGTGCTTTGAGGACAATGTTGCAATGCTCTCGAAGGTAATAAAGTTGCATCTGACCCACTTTCTACCAGTCTGTGCTAATTCTCTTAAACAGTGAGAGTCGTAAAATTAGCATCCTGTAATATCCAGCGTTATTACTGCAATTCAATAGCTGTATCCAGTGAACTCTAACAATTAAATGAGAATCATTAAACTGAACATATTACAATATTTCATTCATAACTAATGATTCAAAGAAAAAGGAAGAAACCTTATGAAATTTGAGCCTCT
This sequence comes from Chaetura pelagica, assembly GCF_000747805.2. Taxonomy (NCBI): domain Eukaryota; kingdom Metazoa; phylum Chordata; class Aves; order Apodiformes; family Apodidae; genus Chaetura; species Chaetura pelagica. Next base: position 1,157,767 of record NW_009952707.1, on the reverse strand, counting down.
ATTGCAGTATTTTTATTAACTTTAACATGAAAAAATGTCATAGAGAACAATAATTCTTGCTATAATATAAAATTTTGTAAGGCACACTCTGCACACTAAAATGCATGCTGGCTCCCCATGAAGCTGAACAAATCATGGCTCACAATGAGTTTTTTAGAGATATTTCAAATAATCTTAAAATATCTTCACGAAGTGTTTCATAATACAGTGGGGTTCAATGCCCAAAAAAAGACTCAAAATCCAAGGCAGGACTCCAGAGGCCCAGAAGGTCACCATTCTCTCCTCAGAGAATAGGATGCAAAAAGCCATAGAGTGAATAAAACAGCATTCCAGTAGTCTCCAGCTCAGAAAATGCTTTTTCTAAATACATTTTTGAGGTCTAACTATCAGCAGTCATAGGCATGGTCACTTTAAGTTTTTTTAAACCCTCTTCTCTGCAAATCCCTCTCCTCAATTGCATTGAGTCAACTGGAAAACCCTGCTACTTCTGAAGGCAAAAATGAAAATTATTTTACTGCCAAGCTATAAAATAATTATATTATCTCTGAAAAGCAAAATGTGTTCCTGAACAGGATGGGAAAGATTCTGATCTGACAGACAACACTTCAATCTACAGTAAAACAACTGAAACCAGTGCTGTTTCTCTATTACAGACCAATGCAAATGAGACCCAAATGAAAAACACTGATAACTTGGTTTGATTTTTTAATAAATCTTTTGTTTTCCTTATACAGCACACAGGCAGTCACTGAAATGCACTTTAACTTCAATTAAATTAAATGTTAATACTAGTGTATCTAACAGCATATTTGAAACATCTCAGTGTTACACTTTATCAAGATTCCACTGGAAAAGATGGTATGGTGAAATACAGACCTTAAGCCACGCAAATGGCTTTATTAATCACAGAATATTAGGGATTGGAAGGGACCTTCAAAGATCATCAAGTCCAACCTCCCTGCAAGAGCAGGACCAAAAAAACTAGGGCAGATCACTCAGAAAGGCATCCAGACAGGTCCTGAAAGTCTCCAGGGAAGGAGACTCTACCACCTCTCTGCAGAGCCTGTTCCAGTTCTCTGTAACCTTCAGAGTAAAGAAGTTCTTCCTCGTGTTGAGGTGGAACTTCCTGTGCTTGAGTTTGAATCCATTGCCCCTCATCCTATCACAGGGCAAAAGTCAAAAGAGGTTGTCCCTGTCCCTCTTGAACTGGGTAGCCCAGAACTGGACACAACCTTTAAAATAAAGGTTGAAAAATTTGGGACATGCTTTTAAATGGCACACAATGGCATTTCCACAGTTTCCTAACCTTAAACATTTGTTTTTTTTAAAAAAGGGAAACTTTACAGAGAGCAACTGAGGGCTCCTGAAAGATAATCGAGAACTTGAATAACTGCACTCAGGTTTAGAGAAAGAAACAGATAATGTTTGACGTATCCTTAAGTGCATGAAATAAAATACTGTAACTTGTATTGTTCAAGATGAATGTATCTACTTTGCTGTAGACTTGAATATATGGTTTCTGAAATCAGCTTTCTGAAATTTTAGAAAGCACCTAGCTCTTCCACTGCTCTTTGCTGATCAGAGATCTAATGAAACTAGGGATGAATTTCGGTGTTCATTACTAGATTCAGAACTTGGCTCACAGCAAGGATTTGTAACAGTTTACCAATATATTGCTTCCCATCAGCAGCAGGAAATGCTGGTGCCTTCCTCTAAGTGCCAGTCATCGTACCTGCTTCTTTTTTAAACCACTATGCTACGTGAACCCAATTAAATAGCACAACAGACTCAAAATACGTGTTAATTTGCACTCTGTCTGATCTCTGTTCTTACTTTTTTCTTTCCAGTCACTTCCCATAGTGTGATGTTTCTTACCTGTGAAATCCATGCCGTGGCATCACAGAAAAAAAATATACATAGAGTTATAAAAGTTGCCATCCCTGGTGAAAGCCTGAGAGTAAACATACTGCTTATAAATAAGGACCTGACATGCTTCTGCAAGAAGCCGAGTCTGGAGCCAGATGCCAGCACAAAGCAACCTTCTGCCCCCTCAAGAAACATTACAGGGAAATTCAAAGTAACCCACTTATCTCACAAGCAGCAATGCTTGCAAGCTAAAGAGCTGCTAACAAAAACATGGAATGACACTAAATATAAAGGATTAGTTTCAGCAATGCTGAAGGGGAGAAAAAATTGAAAGTAGAATATTGTAAGAGCAAAAGTAAATTGTAAAATAAATATTTCAAGATTGAAACTAATAATAAAAAAGCCCATAAATCAACTTGACAATCGCTCCCTTTTCTACCAAACATCCATCCTCTCCAAGTGGATGCCTATTACCAGGTCTTCAGCATACATTATGGGATAAAGAGGACCACAGGCATAGCCAATTTACAACTGCAAGCAAAAGGAGAGAGTTGAATTTTTCTAGGAGACTAAGTATCACTGCACAGTGTGATTTTATACAGAATGACATGTAACACCAAGATAGGACAGCCAAACTGAAGGTTACCTTCCTCTCAATTTCTCTCCTCCTGTTTAGAGCCAGGAACTTAAGGATTAAAGGCACTGGTGGATAATAAAGGGAAACCTGATTAAGAGGTACAGCCATCTATAAGAATATGATACTGTATAGTCCCAATACTGGTACTAACAAACAAAAAAGTGACTGAACAGGTCTTCCTGAAAGATTAAGTTTTTCCTGTGATTTCTTAACTATTTCAGATACGAAATAATTCAAGAGCCCAAGTGGACCAATCAAAGCTGTATTTCATATTTATTTTTTTTCCCCATACCAAATTGCCATGTATTGGATGAGGGAGTGGGTAAAAATTAAGGCCAGCTAGAGTACATCAGTAAAACCACATTAAATGACTGAACTACATGTTGAAGCAAATCAAAAGTCTATTTCAGTTTACACGATGTTTCTGAATGACATACATGTGTCTGTGTGTGTGCACAAATGTTGATTTTGGGCTTTGTCCTTTGTTTTACTCATAGTTTTCAGTTTAATGTGATTTTTTTGTTGTTGTTTACTTCATTGCATTGTTACATCAGAAATTGTGCCAGAATCTAAGAATAACAACTCATCAATCCTGCATGACAGTTTACCTACAGTGTTCCATGAGTAGGTGTTTCAAGACAAGTTTGATGAACCTCAGGTAAGTCTAAATATAGTATTACATACTGGGACTGGAATTAGATCTGACATAAGCCTACACCTTAAAGTAGAATTAGGATTTTACTTTTTTCTTCATTGATAGACAATAGAAAAGGAGATGATGAAGTACATAGCCTGGGATAGGAAACTTATTTACTTGTTTCCCAATAAGTTTCTTTTCTGCACAAAGCTGAGATAGATTTATGATCAGCAGCAGGTCACAGGATCTAGCTTCAGGGATCACGTAACTGCTGTAATGACAGCAAAGACAAGAGAAGCCCTTTGTTCAGCATTTTCCTTCAAGAGGATAAATTCAGATTCATCTTGTATTTTTAGGAGCTCCGAATTAACCCTCCAGCAGATAAATATTTTTCTTTTAAGTTCAGCATCCCGTGCTCATTAAAATTTCATCACTAAAGTTGACAGAAAAAAAGACTTGTAAAAATGCCCAGCACAGCCTCTTTTACAAATACCTAAGCAAGCACTGAGCAACCAGACATGGGCAGCCCAGTCCTTCAGAACGTGGACAAAAAAATCTGAGTACATAAAGAGGAAAAGCAGCAAGGTAAGTGGTGCCAATGGGGAGAGGCAGAGGGGACTGGAAATCTAAAGATGTCTAAGAAAAAAAGAATGATGTTTTATACAATACAGAAAGTGAGAACACATGCAATCAATCATACAACTAAAACAGTGAATAGCACAGAAAGCATAAAATCTTGAAAGCACTCTTAAGCAAAATTTCTTAATCTATTGTTACATTCAAAATTCTGCTTACCAGACACCTTAAATATAAAGAAACAGCATCTTATTTTTGCACATACTCTTTTAGACATGCCCCACTTGTGCATATTAAAAAACAGCCAGCAAGACCATGCAATGAAGAAGGGAGAAAATACACTGACAATATTTGAAATGCCAACAGGGTAAATAGGTGTAAGAATCAAGGATTCTCATGCATGATCCAGCATTTAGGTGGAAGAAGAATGAAAAAAAAAAACAACCACAAACAAACAAACAAAAAACCAGCCAAACAAAAAAACATGGCGGGGGGAGGG
>NW_009952707.1:1130956-1153010 GCF_000747805.2 Chaetura pelagica | reverse complement strand
GGGGGGGCGGGGAAGAATCAAACCCCTCTTACCGTTATTACTGTTATCATCAACTAAAATGATCTCTTTGAGCAGATGAGCAGGAGTCCTGTCGATGGCTGAATGAATAGAGCGCAGAATCACTGAGAGAGCTTCGTTAACAAATATGAATACAATGCTGACTTCAGGAAGACTGTCAGGAAATGTAAGGTTTCTGCACCTGAAGATTAAAAAAAACCCAATGTAAACTGTTGGAAGCAACAATGTCAACATAAGCTGTTTGAGAGAAATCTATCCCCAGCCATAAGAATGACAAGACAGTATTTGCAGGCAAGGATCAGAAGGCCCCCATACCTGTTCAGAGCACATACAGGCAAGAATCAGATTAATTACTACCTAAAAAGAAGGAATCTCTGAAAACAATCTCCTGATTATGACTCTGCAACCAAGGCCTAGAATGAGCTCACTTTTCCATCCAAGGCCCAAAACAATGAAAATTTGTTTGCAAACCAACTGCAAACTCCTGTTTCAATGCAGTCTCCAACAGCAGTTTACCACGTTAATTACTTTTCCTACAGAACCAACCCCCTATCTCAGTCAAAATCAGGGGCTTCTATCTCAGCTTAATAAAAACAGTAAAAGATCCAGCTCCAAAGAACATCCTGCTACAAAAGATAAGACAGTGCAGCCAGAAAAATGGGTAAAAAGAATGGGAAATTTACGTCAGCTCAGCCAAGGGTTTCAATTAAAATGAGATATACTGTCTGATGGATTTTCCTGTGCTTTAAAAAAAATTAAAATATATATTAGCTATAATATAATATAATATATATTATATTATATTTTATATATATATATATTTTGTGTAATATATATATTTTAGCCAATTTGCTTAAGCAAACAGCAGTGTGGAAGTGCTGTCCACAACTTCAAGGTTCTTTAATGTTTTATTGCTTGTCCTCTCCATTTAAAAAAGGATTCCATTTTTGCAATTTTATGAAGAACTTTTAATCTGTCACCAAAATGCTTGCATTTTTAATAAAGTCAGAAGTTAATGAAGTAATTATTTTTCTCTGAAACTTTTCTTATTTTTGTGCAGTGTTTCTGAACTACAGTTAATTCTACCTTTTTCTCAGATCTGAAACTATTTCCTTGGCTGACCCAGGCACCATTTCTAGATAGGCACTACAGATGGAACTGGTTGATGTCAATGCTTTTCTCTGTCTCCTGACCACACTGAATTGGCCACTTTCTCTCAAGATATCTAGATTCATGACATCCAGGAAGCCCTGAAAGTGGTGGAAAGTTTTACTAACAGCTGATGTTTAGCACACAGAAAGCACAGATGGTTTCAGAATTGTTAAATCATGCTTGAATATGGCTCCTTAAATAAATGTGTTCTTCAGTTAGAAGAGAAAATATAGCTTTTTATTATTATTTTCTAGTTTAATCTATGTAGTCAATAAATACAAAGAAATATCACAAAAACATTCATTCCTTCTCACATGCTTGTTGTCGCACAAAAATGAAGCTCAATTAAGATGATGCATTTACATTTTTAAAGCTTCTGAAAAGAGTCACTGCACAGAAAATGTGATATCCAAAAACAGAGATACACATAATATCCAGAATTCAGCTGGTCAACCAATGTTCTCAATTAAGTCATTAGTTTGAAATTGATGGAAATCACATTAAAGAATTTTTTTAATATTTTAGGTACTTTTCCGTTACCATGTGGAAGAACGATATAGATACATAAAACAGAAAACAGTCTTGAAAAAGTAACAACAGTTTTAGTCTTAAAATGGGTACACTACATTTTTAGTAAGCTGGTTCATTCATCATCCAGAAACAAACATGAAACCTATTCACAGAGATCTACAGCTTTTTGTTCCATGTCCTCAACACAAGAGAGAAACAATTAAAAAGGATGTTTGGATTTCCTACTGAAAGCTTCATCTTTTGACAGCATAACAAATAAAAACTTACTTTCCAAAATCAGTTTGTATTTCTATTGGTGTGTTACTCCCATTTTCACTGGTAAGACAGCTTTTAGCTTTAAGCATCAGACTGAAAAGTTTTCTTTTAATCTTTCAGGAGATTAAAAGTGTGTCAGTTGGTTGTTCGGGCTTTTTTGAGTGTCACTGGACAGCAAGTGAAATGTAGCAACAGCTTGTGGAAGTGTCATTTATAATCAACTGCCCTCCCTTTTCTTCTCTGCAAAGTGAATGTCAAATCATTACTGATGACTTGTAATAAATTTTTACTACTCTTTGAAAATTGGATTATCATAAAGACATGTTCTATACCTGGCTTTTAAAAGCTGGTGCAGTCATGATTCTTATCTGGTTTGGGGGAGTTTTACTGGCAATCAGGATTTTCTAAGAAGGACTTAGAAATAGTTTCACAAAGGGAATCGAAATAGAAATTGAAATATTGCATATTTCAGCAGAGTGAGATGTAACTCTGAAGTGCATAGCTGCTCAGAAGCTCACATACAAGATAGGAAAGGAGAAGCTTTCTCCATGAAGCACCATGGGTCCTCTGAATTAATCAAGAGTCATAGTTACCTTTCTAGATATAAAAACCTGAGTGGTTTTTATTCAAATTAAAATACTACAACAAGAGACAGGGAGAACTGCCTTTTCTTCCAGATGGCAACTAGCACAAGGCAGCACTGATTTTCCCTGTTAAGACAGTAGTTCAGGAGTTAAAACCTTCAACCAGGACAGAAGGAGTATGAGTTCAACCTTCTCGGATCTCCCCAGAGAGCTATCTAACAACTTTCCAGTTTGGTGTGGTTATTTTCAGTCATTCCACTTTCTGTGGAGCAATTAAATGTACCTAACTTGGAGTGACACTAAGTAAGACTCCAGCTTCGTGTTTAGGGCAAAGTCCTTAGAGAAAGGACCTGTACTGCAGTACCAATTCCAATGGATGTTCAAGCATTTTAAACTCTGGCTTTCACTCTGCATGGCCATGTCCAATATGTCACAGTACCTCTTGTGATCACCTTTTTCTTTCTTTTGCAAGCTAATGTTTATTGTTTTTATTTAAGAATTTCTGTTTTGACTGAAAGAATAAAGGCACTTTCACAAAGCCTGAAAATCAGGTGTTAGGGTGCTTTATTGAGAAGCAATATATAAACTCAGAATGGTTGAGGTTGGAATGGCCCTCTGGAAGTCATCCTGTTCAAGCCCCTGCTCAAGCTGAGTCAGCTAGAGCCAGCTGCCCAGGACCCCATCCAAACAGCTTTTTGGGTATCTCCAAGGATGCAGACTCAACAACCTCTCTGGGCAACCTGTGCCGATGTTCGGTCAACCTCGAAGAAAAAGTGTTCCAGTTTGTGCTCACTGTCTCTGGTTCTGTCACTGAGCAACACTGAAAAGAGTCTGGCTCTTTCCTCTTTGCAGCCTCCCTTATATATATACATTGACGACATCCCCCCAAACTTCCTCTTCTCTAGGCTAAACAGCTCAAACTCTATATAAAGACATAAGGTTTAAAATCTCAAGGAGAAAGGATAGCTCTCCACACCTGTCTCCTGTACCCTAGAGTGAGTATTTTAACCTCTGGAAAGACTCATTAAAGAAAGGTCATCTTATGTGATGAACAATCTCTTAAAGCACTGTTTAAAACACTGTCTAGATGACTGAGTAGGAGAGGCAGGCGCAAATTGACTAGAGTTCCACACTGTCAAATCTGAGTTGAATCTTTGGCAAATGTGAATTTTAGGCACCACCAAGGTTAAGTAGCATCTGAAAATAGGACTTTCAAGGTGTATATTTCAGGCTCAAAGTGCCTGTACTTACGATCACACTACATTTTTTAATACTTAACCTCATGGTTTTACAAAAGGTGCTAAGATCATTACAGATCCAACTCCTTGAAGAGACCTGTTCATGGCACATGGTGTGTGAACATGCATCCCATGCAGCATTGACAAAAGAAATTCCATATGCAATCTGGTTACTATTACTTTGTGGGCAGCATTTCTTATATGACAGTACAAATTTGCATCGGCATAATGAGGAATTAGTAAAAAGCTTCTCATCTCCTGTACACATTTATAAAGCTAGCACATTTCTGTTTGATGTACTAAATGGAATTTAATCCAAGTTTTGAAAATTTTGCTTCAAACAGACTATGAGCTAGCTGACAGGCTCATACATAATGAAATAATTTTCCCTATTAACCTGTAAAGAACCTGCAAAGCCTGTTAGTGATTCACTTGCAGCCAAAATGCATAGAGACAGAAAATAGTCCAGCAAACAAAGCTACAGCCAATCTACCTTTTAGCATCCTACATTAGGCATAGTAGTATTTGTTATCCTAAGCAAAACCAATGTACATGGAAGATAAAAAAGAAATCCTAGCAAAAATGGTGTCACCTATTAGATATAGAGCAGTACAGTGATTTGGGAAAATACTTGAAAAAGCAGTGGAAACACAGTTTAAATAGCTAAAAGATGTCATTTCCTTAAAACCTGGGGTTTTTTTCCTCCTCTATCAATTAAACTAAAATGTTCAAACAAATTTCTGCTTCTGACATGTCTTCCATCAATTTAAAGAAAATTATTTGTTTTGGTTTTACTACCTACATTCCTTTGTGTATTTTCAGATTAGATCACATTACAGAATCACAGAATTTTTTGAGTTAAAGATCATCTAGTTCCCACTCCCCTGCATGGGCAGGGACACCTTCCACTAGAACAGGCTGCTCAGAGCCCCATCCACCCTGCCCTTGAACACCTCCCGGAATGGAGCCCCCACAACATCTCTGGGCAGCCTGTTCCAGTGTTTCACCACCCTTACACTGAAGAATTTACACCTGATCTCCAACCTAAATCTCTCTTCTTTCAGCTTAAAACCATTACCCCTTGTCCTCTCACTGCAAGCCCTGTAAAGAGTCTCTCCCCAGCTGTCCTGTAGGCCCCCTTCAGGTAATGGAAGGCCACTATGAGGTCCCCCCAGAGCCTTCTCTTTTTCAGGCTGAACAACTCCAACTCCTTCAGCCTGTCCTCATAAGAGAGGTGCTTCAGCCCTCTGATCATTCTCATGGCCCTTCTCTGTTCCAACAGATCCGTTGTCTGGCATCCTGTGCAAGAAAAGAGCAGTGTTTCATGCTACAAATGTCATTTGATTCCCTTTTAGCCACACTATACAGTAAAAGATAACAATATATGATACAAAAGAACATAATTAGGCTCCCATTGTGTCTCATTTCTTTAGTCTTTTCAAATGGATTAATTTTAATTGAGGATACATCCCTAAATTGAGTTAATGTTTTATTTTCTCCATTCAGACTCATTTACAATTTTACTTCCAGCTTGAATTCAGTTCTTTTTCAATGTGTGTAGTTTAAAAATTACATGCAGTTAAAAAAACGTATTTCCCTGTTTATGTTCTTTTTTCCAAACAGTGACAATAAAAGTTATCTATTTTTTTAAATTATTTAAACAAATCAGAATTAAACCCACACACCTCAGATCATGCACAGAAAGCAGATCACTCAGGCAGGTTCACAAGTATATCTGTCTTCCTCTTTATGCCAAATTTTATGATGAATGGAATACCATAATTCTAGGAATAAAGAAGAAACAGCTACAGAGAAAGGGTGTGTGTATATGTGTATAAAACATATTGAAAGGAGAAAAGGGGAAGAATTGTATGGATCAAAATTGTAGATCAGCAAAGCACAACTAACAATGACAGCTCTGCCTCAGACTCATCCAGGGGCCTTGGACAAGACCCCTTACCTGCCCCTCTGTAAAGTGAGTGAGGCTTTCACTAAAAAAACAACAAATCCACAAAGTATAGTGCATATTTCAGTATTATGACTTAGTGATTTTAAAATGTAAATTCTAAGTATTATTTAGAATTGCAATAACGAGTATCATCCCAATGTAGCTAAAAAATTACCTCTAGCAACCTACTCTGTTAAATTACATTGGGCTAATAATGCTAAAGGAACAGTTGTCATGGTTACCAGAAATTTAGAGAAACTCCTGGTGTTCTACTTCAAGCACAACTCTGGTGGATGGAGGACAGCATACATTATGAACCTTCTTTCAAATATTTGTCCATATGAAAATCTCATTTGTCTAGAATAAATGCATCAAATTTGGCCAGTCACATTAAAATTAGTTTAGCATAACTATGCAGTAAGACCAACAGAGCAAGAAATATGTCCTGTATTAATAACTTATCTGTGAGACCTTCTACAAATTTGTATGTAAATTATGGAAAAGAATTATCTTCTGCAATTTTTGAGAACCTTTCACCAAGCGTTACATGGGTATTGCAGCCAACAATAGCAACAGAAGACATTTTGTGCTTTAATAACAAAATTATGTTATTTATTCCACTTTATTTTTTTTATAGAGAATGCTATAAAGCCTATTGCTAAAACATCTGGAGTTGAGGTATTGTTTTAAGAAGATATGTGGGAGGGAGCTTTAGATCCAACAAATTCAGAGTTTCTCAGAAGCACAAGAAGAAACGGAATTGTACTTGCTTCAAAAGCAAGTACACACTTCGACCTGATCACATTTCGTCATCAGCCAAAATGGCAAATGGAAGCTCAAGATGTATGAGAGGAAAACAATCCCTTCTGGCACAGATGAAATAAATAGCACTAGAACTCTTTCAAAGAACTGAATCTTGTAATAATTCCAGCTCAACTACACTGCTTGTATTTATAATTTAATTTTGTGATCATTCTTCGTTTTTCCTTTCACTATTACCAATATTTTAAGAGTTAAATGAACTATGCTAACAAAGCTGGCACTGAACAGCATCTTAACAGTGTCTTTTCCTCATCTCTGAGGATTATTTTTTTAAAAATCTTTGTGGTATTGATCTTCTATTACAAGGGAGCAAAGACAGGCCTACAATCATGTGAGGAATATGAGTAAGGAAACATGGCTAACTGGTTTTCCCCCCTCCTTGCATCAACCCCTAAAAACAAACAAAAAATTGTAAAATTGTAATAAGATTAAATAACAGAGAGAGAAGTGGATAAATATGCAGATAAAATCCAAGATTGAAACATAAAAGTGATTATTTCTTGGTCTCCTAATATCTTATAGCTTAGACTTAATTGTAACAGATTGAATCTCCACTCCTTTTAATTAGAGTTATTAATATTGATAAAATTATATAATAAAGGTCCATCTTTTTCTTTGTACTCAAAACCAAGACCTTTATCTGAATAAAGCAGTAAGAACAGTAAGCAGGGAGTCTGATGATCTCCATAAAACTCATTTTTGGATGAACATGAGAAGAATTCTGTATAGCTATTTGGCCAAAAATTGTTAGTCTCTCACAGCCGTATGCCAGGCATTATTCTGACTATGATCATGTGTTATGACATTACAAAAAGACTGCAAGAAAGAAAACAAGAGAGGGAGAGTGTGTGCAGATTACTGCTTTGCATATTCTTTCAGTTAACAGAGACAATGGGGGACATCAAACCAAGAAGTGTACATCATTATTAACTTCAGCTATTATAGCAGCTTAGAGACTGCAGCTTATTTGATAACACTGCTAAGAGAAATTAAATATTTCTAGAGCAGCCATCTGAGGAGTTGCTTTCAGACAGGACAAATTGAAGCACAGATCAGAATCACAGAGGGTGGCCACTCAGGCAGCACACACCACTGCTATGATTCAGTTTGAAGGCAGGCGAAAGTGAGACAAGGAAAAGAAGAATCAAGGGAAGAGAGATGAGTAAAAAAGAGTGTAAATATGACAAAAATAAATAATGTATTTAAGAAGAATGCTGAATAACTTGGTAATTTTAGGACTTCTGTCCAAAACAATACGATAGGTAAAGTGCCAAACATTTATGCTTTTGAAGGGATTTCTTTGAAACATCAAATGCAACATGCAATCTTTATGCTATCTTTCATGAGTAGAAAGAACTCAGTCAGAAATGAACAAGGAGCCATATCCTTCACTAACATAAGCTCAGCAAAACAGAACTGCTTCACAGACACATGTGGAAGCAAATATTTATGGAATGCAAGTCTGTAGGCACTGGCTTGTAGGGAGAACCAGCGCTTACATGCAAATGCCCAGCCTGAACCTCATAATATGAGATCACAAGTTTTTCTTATATCAGTTTTAATAAAAGAAAACCTACAGATTTATAAAGTCAGATGTCTTACATCCAGGGAAGCATATACCACCGTAACACAGATGAACATTTTGGACAGATGTACACACATAAACAGGTTTGTTCTAAAATGCATCACTCTCCTCATCCAATTTCTTCTCACTCATAGTCACATTTGCAGTCAGTGAATTTCACACTTGTTCTGTTTGTGTCCACTTTACCACAAACCTAATTCTGCTGCTCTGCAAGGCTTCTACCATTGTCCGTTGCTGAATTGAGCCTCAAAGTAATACAGTCCAGGACCGGTGAACTGTTTGAAACAAGAAGTACTTGCAAAAAGGCCAAAGTCCTTCTCTGCACAGGAAAACAGGATTTTCTTTGCATTTATCTAATTGCCAAACAGCTCTGACTCAGCTAGGAAAAGGGCAAACCTGATACAAACCAAAAGCTATACCATACTATTTAGCAATCTCCAAAGAAAAAACATCTGATTGTAAAAGCTTCTTTTCCCCTTCCACTCCTTCTGTCTTCGCTTCTTCATACCAACAGTATTTTTACCAATGCAAAAGAAGTTTGGCTGACTGCAGTTACACTGACTGAAAAAAGTTGCTTTATGTCTAGTGGCCAGCTCCTTTATATCATAAAGGCTGTGCAGGAGCAAAACTGAAAAATAGTGCCTCTGCTAGAGTCCTGCTATACCCTTCTTTTTCCATTACCACTGACACTCTCCCATCATATAAAGAAAGAAGAATGTCTTCTCTCTTTCACATACGTGCTTCAGCACGCTGGGTCAGGCAACACAAAATTCGCATGCCAATGAAGTAGAGTCCTAAGTGCATCCACTGATTTGGTACACAGCTTTGGGATCCCTAAACAACCTCAGTTTTAATAATGTCTGTTTGTGTGAGCTTGTTCAACATTTCACTCAAGACAAGCTTTGTGGGTATGGCATGCCCTACTTAACATAATGAGCATGACAGAATTATAACTAAAACAGAACTATTATCCTGTTCCTGCATGCAGTAAGGGCAGCATTGCCTTCCTCAATGCTTCCAAGCTCATTAGAGCCAGTAGTTATTTCTTAGTCTGTGGATATGTTATGGGCTAACAGATGCACATAATGGTGGAAAACAGCAGAGCACCCAATTTCAGCAGAAGAAAATAAGTGGAGGCCTTGGGAGAGACAATATAAGCACCACACAGCGCTGCCTACACAGTCTACTAAGCACTGCAAAGATGGAGCCCACTTTTCTGTTGTCTTTCCAACTTCCTCGTCTTCATATGATAGGTCATGAATACAGATAATAGAACACAACTGACCCCAGAAAGATCTATATGAACACCATTCCTTTAGCTAGCTGCCCACAAGCCTTTGCTGGGACTCCAGTGTCATGCTGACTCCTGCAGAACCACTGCTAAATCCAAGCTAATGAGCTTGGTTAGGCCTAGACTAACTCTTGTCTAGAGCTACTGTGGTACCTCTGTCATACCTGTGCTTTTGTGCATTTCTAGTCAGAACAGAAATACCAGCACAGGCCCAGCAAAGTTGATTAACTCAGCCTCCACGCCCCTTGCTGTGTGCTCTCTTCAGATCAAGTTGTCCTTGACTTTCATGCTATGCTGCTTGAGCCTAGTTTATGCCCATGGATAATTTAAAATACATCTATAAAGACTCTGGAAGTGACTAATGCAATGGGCTTTAAAAATAGGTGCTACAAAACTTAAAATTTGATCATTGTAGCAGAAAACATACTCTTGCAGGGTAGATTCCCCCACCCCAATCACCATGCATGTGCTCTCAAATGAGAATTTGCATATTACAAGTGGGAAATCTTTTTTCAGCAACAAGATTTTCAGATTCCCCTGTAGGTCTGTACTCTGTGAGGTGCTGTATATACAGCAAACGGTGTACAGACTACCCAGCAACACTCTTCATTTACCTCAGTATTAGCATTTACCACATTTCAGTGTCAGCTTACCTACTTGCTCCTGAACCATGACAAAGGGTGGGTGGAAAAGTAAAAATCTTTCTGACCTAACACTACTAAGACAATATTTTGTATGCATGCATATATAAACAGATTATAATGTCTAACATACTTCTGGTAGATAGTTAAATAAGCATAAAAAAATTCACAGAAATTAGGATCATGATTCATTTCTGACTGGAGTTTCTTTTTAAATCCCAACTCTAATTTATTTCTTTCATCCAGAATCACATCCATTTTCCCTGTCTTTTTAATTTTTTAAATCCATAGTTATAAAAAAATTATATTTAAATCATTCAGGAAAGTAATTTTCAAAGAGATGTAAGAATAGAGACATTTCTGTCATGGATCTCATTAGTTACAGAAGATTTATTTTTCCTTTAAATTAGTTTACAGTTAAAAATAACAGAACATTGTCTCTACACACTGTGGTAAACTAATTTAGCCAAAACACAAATAAAATTGTATGGACCTCAATTTCCTTAAAGTCATTACTTTGGCAAATCCACAACATAAGTATTTCTAAAATATGACATATATTAATATTTAAAATTGCTAAACTCTTGCCTGGCATGGTGTCCCCATCTTTTCATTAATGCTAGGCAACCTATTACAGGGTAAAATGTACTGCTTATTACTTTAGTAATTAAAACATTTGGTTAAAGTGAATAAAAACACATCTGGATTGCTTTTGGAATTGGCAAGAAACTAAGAAGCCTTTCATATCTTGGTTACTGCTTCAATTCCCTGAGTACCCATGATGTTTATTTTAACAATTTATTTTTTTTTATGAGCTGAAAAAAAGTTTTCCCCCCACCCATTTCCACATCCCCAGGGCTGCTATTTCGTCAAAGGATCAGATGTATCACTAAGTATGAAAAAAAGTTGAGTATTTACTGTCTCAGTGAATGGTCGGACCAGAACAGGCCTCAAATGCAAAAAAAGGAAGGTTGTTCACTGCCTTGGTCCTGTCCACCTCACTGAGCCCTTCTGGAACAACAGTGGATGCATTTACCCTGCCTTACGTGCACACTTCCCAGCAGAGCACAGCACAGTGACAGAGGCCCCATGGACTTTCATCTAGTAGGCACTACTTGAGTAAAGTGCATTTTTCACCACTAAAGCTCAATAGTTTCACCTTGTTGGTCCTTATCAGACAGTTCTGGGTTTAAAAAAAAAAAAAAAAGCAGTTTTTATTTTCTTCCTGTCTTCCTTGCAATTAAATGGGAATTTAACATTAAAAGGTTATTCTTTTTGCAGTAAATACTTGCTATCTAATGTAAATTGTAGGTGAGATTAAGGTTTCAAAGGATCTTGGGAAACTGTAAATGGGTACTTAGTGGGATTTTAATAGGACTTAATTTGGGCACTCTGGTGTTTCAGGAGACACTTGAAACTTTCAACCTTCATACATTTGATAGAAACTACACATCCTGGACATTGTATGTTACCTACCTTCTACATGATCACACAACCCAAGACTTCCAAGTGGAGGAGAGCTAACAGACTCTACAGCTCAGCACCTACAACAGGAGGTGGAGCTGCAGCACTTACCCGTGAGGCCTAAGGTCAGGCAGGGGCCTGTCCAGCGGCAAGCGATCGCTCAGGTAAGCGTTGTAGCCATAGTACTGGAACTGTTTAAGTGCAGTACGTCTGTTTTCAGGACTGAGATCCTGGCCCCAGTGAGCAAAGAGAGATGAGTCAGTGAACGCTTCAGCAGGATTTTCTTCCAATTTTGGTGGAGCTTCTACAAAAGACAAACACAAAAAATAAACTATTTTAGACTCTCATTCCAACTGCCTCTAGGGCATTAAAAAGCATGATTTGAAGAACATCACAAAGAACAGCACACACTGCCAGCTTACAGCAGGCTCTAAGTCTTCACGTAACATGCCCTCACATACCTCTTGTGGCAGTGCAACTATTAATACCCAAGGCTCAAAATTTAATATTGAAAATACAGTTAGTTAAAAACAATTCTTTTGCATCACAATCAGACTAAAGGCTGTGACTGATAAATCTAAATTAATTACATGTCAAAAGGATCCTTATCAGACAAGGAGAATGTTATGAAGAAGAATGTTTAGTTTTATATACAAAAATGAACTACTTAATTTCCGCCTGAATTATCTTGCTAGAAAAAGATTTGTTTTGAAGAGGAAAACAAAAGACAGAGAATTCGTACAGAACACAAAACATGACTGCTAAAGTCTGTATGTAAAACAAGTTTGAAACTACACATTCAACAGAAGAGAAAAAAATCACTGCACTAGGCACTCATATTGAAATAGCAAACCAGTTTCAGTCATACAATAATTTTATGGTCGAGTTTATCAATCCAACGTATTTGAATTTGTAGTTCATGCTTAGGTGTGTGCAATGTTGCTACTGGTATTGTCACTGTGTAATATTTGTGTCATTACCAAATCCTTTTGTTCCACAAGGCCATATCTCCAGGTGCTGAACAAGTAGAGGAGAGGGGAAAAGATTTATCTATAATTTAAGAAGAGTTACAGTACAATGAAATCACAGCATTCGTTCTCCACACTTAGTTGCTCAAGAAGTCTGTCCAAGGGAACTTGCTAGGCTCTCTGTATCACCATTATCTCACCCCTTCAACCAGCTCTTCAGTCTTAGGAGATCACACAATCTATCCTAGAGAATCCTCTCTCTCTGTAAACACTTTACAATATATAGTGCACTAATAAACAAAGATCAAATACCTTATCTGACCCAAATTTGTCATAATAAACTAGTGACTCACAAAGAAAAAAAGTCTTAATTTCCTGGAAGACCTAATTATTTATGAATAGCCTCCATAGCCACTAACAACTAATCAACTAAATAAAACCTTCTCACTTCTGAACAGCTGTACTCAAACCCACAACCACTTGGTCACATAGAAACTTACAAAAATAAAAGCAAAGTTTTCAAAAGTGTCCAATAGCATACATTTCCAACAGTCCAAAGTCCTTCTCAGTACTCACAGAGTCACCTACAGACCTATGGCTGGCTTAAGCTAGCTGCATGGAAATACCGAAAGAGAAGAGTTTATATAGTACTAGTATATACCAGCAGAATTGCGACTCCCAGAAAATGCCAGGAAGCACATACTTTGATCTCTTACTAAAAAGAACCCAAAACACAAAAACATAAATTGAGAAGATTAAGTTCTTTGATTTGTTCGAGATGTTTTCCTTTTTCCTCTGACAATACTGACAGGAAACTAATGACACTTGCTTCCCTGCATTACATTCCAACCTCTGTAAATATGCAATGTTTTTTCACTTGTTCAAGTACTGCCTTCCAGTCTGAATCCTGCAATTTGCTCCAGTTCTTGGATACAAGATCTTTAAGAAGGACAGGCAGTGGAGAAGAGGAGGGGGTGTCACCGTTTATATCAGTGACCAGCTTGAGTCCATGGAGCTCCACCTGAGGGATGGATGAGAGCTGATCAAGAGCCTAAGTGTCAGGATTAAAAGGAAGACAGGAGAAGGTAATATTATAGGGGGTGGTATTGCCCACCTGATGAGGAAGACAGAGCAGATGAGGTCTTCTATAGGCAGATAGGAACAGATCATTTTAGAAGGTCTTAGCTTGAGAAAGGCAGAATAGGTTTTAAATACCAGTTCAAAAGTCACAGCAATGGGGAAAGTCACAAGTACCTCTATCTGATGTTTGACAACTATGTGATCTCCAGAAAAACTACTGAAATTTACACAAAGAATCTCACGGATCATCTTCACAGCATATGAGATATTTAGATCAGGTATGTTCCTGATCCTGGTCAGTAGAAATTCATGTTGCTTGGCACTTTTTGAGAACATGCACATTCATGATAATCAAGAAAACTGCAAATATTTGCTCAACCTGTTGTGTATTACATAAATCTGGATTTCTGTAAATCAAGCACGCTCTCCCTGAATGTTGTAAGTGTAATAGTAAATATAAAACTTATGTCAGAAAAGTGACATAGGATCCACCCACATGCAAACAGAACTCCATGCAGACATCTGAATAAAAAGAAGACTCATGGTAAGAATTGTGCAGGCATATGTATTTATAACTATGGGCAGTTCCAGGGATAATTTTTCATGGTTGAAGAGTCCTCCCAGAAACCACCACCTTCACAGAATCACAATCACACAGGCATCTATTGAATTTTATCTAATTATTTTGTGGGCAGGAGTATTTCTGAAAGTGATGTTAATCTCTCACTGTTTTCTGGTTGAAAAAGCACTCAGTAATCTAGATTGTATCTGCAAAAACTAAGATTTTACAGCAATCTGTGAATTTATTTTACAAGCTCTAATAAACCACTTGCCAAATGCAGCCATTTTCTGTTCACTAAGCAAACATGGTATTTCAATACATTGCTCTATAGGAAAAAAACATTAGCAAGAAGTTTCAATTACAATTCCAATAAATGCAATTAAGCACACATCTCTGATGACTAAGTCTTTCTTCCCTTTATTTGACTGAAAATTCTTGGCGGAAGTGACTATTCAGGCATTCTCACAAGAAAGAAAAACAATCATTATAAGAGCATCAGCTGCCTATCAACTAGTCAGTAAGAGTATTTGATGCCTGGTTTCACAGCCAGCTTTTCTTTCCACTTGCTTCTACAACTGCAGAGTGATCATGGTAAGCTAAGGCTCAAAGGTGAGCCAGAAAGTAGCCTGAAGCTATACTAAGGTAGGCACATTCATGTGTTCAGTTATTACTAAAAAGGGAAGATCAGTTCCATTTTTCCTGTGGGAAGAAAGCTTAATGCAGTGATAACCTGCTGCAAATGGTAACACAGGGTCTTCTCCATATTAACGTCTCACAACATGTGAAGTGCAGCACTGTACACAGATGTGAGGTCAGTATTAACTCTTGGCAGACCAACACTTTGCCATTAAATCAATTAATATGAGAGATAAAGCACACAAAGATCAGCTCGTTGTACCTGTGGACTGAGGAAGTCTCCTTCCAAAAGTCTGGCTAGTCATGGCATCATAATGGGTCACACATTGCTTACTCCGAGTCAAAAAACCTCACATCTTTTTTCCATAAGCACCACCATGTCTTTAGCTCATACCTTCTGGATCACGCTTACTAGTTATGCAATTAATATTATTATAAAATCTACTGCTTCACCTGCTCTCACTGACTGCAGCTTCCAAAATGGAAACTCACTCTCCTCTTTCTATTGCTCATTTTATAGAATAACTCAAGAGACATCAAATCAGAAGACACCACTGAAATTCAGACTGTACATGACATGAAACTAATTCTCTCCTAGTAATGGAGGATTATTTTACTCATAATTAAAGCTTGAATGAATTAGGTACAAATAGGAAGGTTTGGGTAGCAGAGGGAATGCAGGAGTGACCTCTGTGGGAGAAGGTCAGGTGCTTCCCTATGCCAGACAAAGCCACACTCCCAACAGACTCTCTGCTGGCCAAAGCTGAGCCCATCAACAAAACTGGTGGCACTTCTGTGAAAAAAATATTTTAGAGCAGAAAATGACAAGGAAGTGGGAACAAGGGAGCTGCAAAGAGAACAACAGAGGAAACAAGGAAATGAGAGAAGACCAAGGTCAGGAGAGTAGGAGGTGTCCCATGTTTCCTAATACCCAAGTTGGTAATTAAATGTTTGCATTAACTGGCAATAAATTGCTTGTTTTCTTCAGAGGGTTTACAGCCAAGCAGGAAACAAAAAAAGTCTATCCCTTCTTAGTAGTAAGGAGCTGCAGAGAAGCAATTGTGTTCTTGCATTATCTGCCATGCAACTGCTGATCCTGCCCATTCACACTTCCTTCTCCACATTTAAGAAAGACCGTAAGAATATCAGTGGTTGCATCAGGTTTCCAATGGCCTAAACTAATAAGTTCATAAACTCATGTAATAGCATTAACAGATGACATTTAGAAGATTAAATGGGTAAGGAATATCACCATATTTAATCTAATTTCAGTGGTACCTAAGGCACAATGATACTAAAGCATCTATATGGAATATTTTTTTAAAGCAATTAAGCATCTAAATCTATAATTGGCACTGTGGCCCTTTGTACTGTGACAAGATCCGTTTATGGAAGCCTTTAAGCTTCAAAACAAATCAGTTGTTCCCTCTTCCAGCATCCATCTGTAGTTAACAACTACTTGGTTTACAGAAGAGGTCACAAAGACAGCCCTGAACAGTAGGAGTTCAGCACTTTACAAGTCAGTACACTGCACATGATTTATTCTCCTCTGTGCTGCTTAATTTGGACCATCAGCTGCTGCCAGTAACACATTTTTTTCCTCTCTTTTATTTTTTTTCTTATTTATTTTTCTAATTTGTACATTGCATAAATTTTCTCCAGTTCATTCACCAGTGATGCTAAATAGACTCTCTTGTGGTGGTTTTTATTATTTCTCATGCCAGTCTCTCCTTGAAATTTCATCACATAAGAGTCTCCTTAGGTATTATTAACCATTTCTACAAATAGTACTACAAGGCCTTGAAGTAAGGAAACCAGATCAAAATATACAACATAAAATGGCAGCAGACATGACAACTGGGATATTCTGGTAATCTAGTTATACTGTGGTAACTAAATAAATATGTTTCTGCATACTAAATTTTGTTAAAAACTCACATATATATCACATACTTCCAAAAGGAAACTCTCTTCCGACCAACACTGCTGAGAATGACAGGACTAACAAAATAGCCAGCTTCAACAGAAAAACACACTGGAATCATTAGTTTTATCTCCATAAAAACCTTTCTATCTCATTAATACTAATTTTTTTCAGCTTCATTCAGATTTCAACTTTTCTTCCTAAGAAAGGTCACCATGAATGGGTTTACAGATAAGATAAAGCCTTGAGCCATAAAAAGGCTGCAAAAATAGTTGCAGACAGATTCAGATATGTTTGTTGTTACTAGTCCATAAGATTTGCTTTAGGTTCTACCCATCATTTGACTGCAGCTCTACTTGCAAAAGCAGCAGCATTTCATATCAAAGTTTTACCATTGTGAATATACCTTTCATGGTAACAGAAATGACTATAAAATCTGCAGTGCAACCTTATATGCTGATTTCAGTAAGTGCCAGTAACAGGGAGGTAGAGACAGTAAATGAGAAAAAATATCCTACCTGTAAAAACACCCCCTATGTCATCTAAAAACATGCAGAAGGCATCAACAATTGAGCAGAACTACACATGCTAGCAAGTAACAATTGAAAAGTGAGATAGAAATGATGCCAGGACGTAGGCAGAAAGGCTTTGATCATGTGCTCTTCTGAGTTCTGCAGAGCTTGACACCTGAATTTACCAGTCTGGAATGGAAGGAGCATGCAACAAGTAAAGAGGTAATGCAGTAACCCTGCCTTGCCTTACAAGGTGGACTCATTATGCAAATCTAAGTAGACTATCATTAAAGACAACACAAACTTCAAGACAAACCTCTCTCTTTGATGTTCAGCAGCCAGATTTTGGGGAAGTCAGCATAAACTGATAAATGATTTTATGAAAGAGTACTACAGTTTGAAGAAATTGAAGAAACACTTTCTCACACAACCTCAGCCTTCAGTTTCTTTAAACAAAAGAAAAAGCATGAAAGAGCTCACAACTTTATGTGTTTGATTGTCTCTGCTGGCAATTTGGGAATTGTTTCAGGATTTTAAGTACTGACTCTTTTACAGGCCTAACAACCTCAGACTCTGGTTCCCAGCACTCAAAACATCTGTATTGGACTTCTGCAGGCAGTAGCATTTCAGCTTTCTATGGAAGGAAGGATCCTTTCCTCCTTTTCCTCTACATGTGCCCTTCGTCTGTTAGCCAACCTATACCCTCTACAGACTCTCCAGAAGCTATTTTAAGAGACAGGTAAAAATCCCAGACTTGCACTGGGTCATAGAGCCTTGATATAGTTTTTATAAGTATGAAAATTCACTTAAATTTTGTCACACAGGAAGATACACAGAGGAAGATCCCACTTTCAAAGTCTGTCGTAATTAATGCAAACATGTTATCAGTATCCTTAATAATTACAGTCTGACAGTTCCTGCCTTGGAAGGCTGATCTCACGCAAGATGCTGCTATAAATCCTCTGTCAGACAAATGAACTTCTGAAATGAAAACATTACCTCCTTGTTTGCACAGTGTGATGAAACACTGACAGGCAAATTCAGAAGCAGCTTACCAGGATGCAACACTGCATCAGCCATGAAGAAAAGTATATTCAGAAGGCAAACATCTAAAGTTACAGTAGCAGTGACAAACCATCCTTCAGAAAGGTTATTTTATGTACTCTCTCATCCCCAAATAAATCACAATACTGCTGACGACGTGTCAACATTAATATTGCTTTTGTGCTGAAAAGTGAATTTTACTGTTTTGAATATCCAAGTTATGTTAATTCCCCCTGTCAGAATCTAGTTTTGTTCCCAAAGAACTGGCTTTAATAGAAGTGGACCCAAGAAAAAACAGGAAAGTGGGTTTACCTTCTGCTACCACTACTCACAGCTCAACAATTCATACTGGTCGCCAGGGTTCCCCATAGAGACTGACAGAGCCTGTCAGAGTCTGCCTTAACAGAGTAAGAAGAGCAGCAAAGTCCTAATCTTAAGAAAAAAATCTGATCCAAACTATATACAAAACACACAATCACCCTGTGAGGATTCAACTCAATATCCAGTGTTTACATATTCCTACTCACTCCATAGTTAGAATCAATACTGGACAGAGCAGAGAAACAGGGAATTCCAGATTCACACTCATACTGAAGTGCTCTGTGGTTTTTTTTCTCTTTCATTTTTGACTAAACAGGCCAACCTGGAACACTGTGCCCTCAGGAAGCCTGGGACACAACTGGCTGGACCTGGAACCCTGCATCCTTGGGAAGCCTGGGACAGGCCTGGCTGGGTCTCCCCAGAAGCCACACTGCACATGGACGCTCTGCAGTGAGCCTGCATGGCTCCCCAGGGCATGGCTACCATGAATTTCCCCAGCATTTTCTCCTGTATTTATATTACCTACACTTTCCCATTAACTGTCTATTAGACAGAACTGTGAGGAGATAACTATTTCTCAAATACATGCTCATAAAGGGCTTAAGTTAATTGTGCCACACATTCTTAATAATGTACACAATTGTCAATTCATGTCAGGGACTTCTTATCAGAAGCATTAGGGTATATTAGATCTTTGATGATTGCAAGATCCATGAAATCTTCAAATTAAGAAGTTCATATTATCAAGTCTTCTGAAATCTGAAATAATGGAACAAGTTAATATATTGCAAGAGACTGAAAAAGGGAGGCTAACATACTGAAAGCCAATGACAGCAGTTCAAGTTCTTCCACAGCAAATGGATAGCCTGGGTATGACAAGTTTGATTTTTAAGTAATGCAGGTAGAGCAGCAACAGAATGTGAGTCATTGCAGTGATGATCCAACTCATGAAAATGCCAGAAGGCAGCTTACTTCTGCTAGAGAGTCACCTAAGATTCAACTTCACTTTGCTCAGGATCCAGGCACTTGCAAATATAACAGATCCAAATGCTCCTCCCAAGGAGGAAACATACAGAAAGCCACTGGTCCCAGAAGGCTGCACATCAGTGGTACAGAACACTGCAAGACCTTCTAGTTACCTGGGCTGTGTGTCCTGAACTTACTGCTATTTGATTGTTGATTAGTGGAGATGTCAACCTGGAAACATAGGCAGATGTTGGGGTTTGACAACAGGATGTTTGTCGCATTTGTACAAAACTCTACCTCTTTTACAGAATATATTTGCGAGTATGTTTTGCGAAAAAAAAGGGCAGACATTCATGTAGAGAAGTTGGATCTTTCCTGCCTAGGCAGACCTGGATAACCTAACAGCTCCTAAAAAGTCATTACACACAAGTTACTTTAGACTGGAGAAAGATGTGTGAAGATGACTCTCAAAACATGCTCAGCGCTAGAGGGCAGTGCAAGAAACAGGGAAATTTGTCTTCAAAGAGAAATGTGAAGTTTTTATTCAGAACTTGCTAAAGAGCTCTCAAAACTTCTAGTAGCAAACTTATAAATTGCTAATTAATCAGCAAATTCTATTAAAGTGGCTATTTCCTAAGGGTAAGAAAACATATAGGAGATAAAACATAATTATTATGTCATCAAGCAAATGCTAAACTGTATTGTGTGACTGCATGCAAACTAGATTTTATAGGAATAAGATCTTGGTAAGGGATCAATCTTTTTTCTTGTGTACATTAGATCTGATCTGAAAACACTATAAATCCTGGTCATTGTTGTGTCTACTAGATATCTTCTCACTGCTAACCTCTTAAATTCCACTCTAGCCACAACTGTGCCATGGATCAGGCAAGACAGGTCCATGCATCATTCTTGCAAAGTTAAAGTTACTACAAGCCTGGACAACATGAAACTAGGGTAAAAGCTTCTAACTTTTACTGGAATAGACTGTAAAAGGAAATATGTATTCCCAACTACAATCAGTTTCCTCTAATAATATTAATCAGATGAAGACACAGCTCTCTGATAGGTAACAATAATGTACTTTGAAGAATTTCTGTATCTCTTGACACCAATATTTTGACAGAGACCTATTTTTGTCTTCTCAAATGGGTAAAAGGCTGATTTTAAAAAAATACACAAGGATATTGAAGACTAAGCACCAAGTTTTGAATCTTTAGAATTTCTAAAACACATTTCTAAGATTGTTCAAATCAATACCTCTCTGCATTCCTCATACTTGGAAGCTAGATTTTTAAAAACCATGGATTCATTTAAAATAACACATAATTGCTTAACTGCAGGTCTTCAAGATAAAAGATGGTTAGAAGAATTATTTATTGACAGCCACTTAAAGGACTACTTACAAGAAATAAATTTTGAACTGCAAAATTACTTCTCTCATTTCAAAAAAGTCGGTTCTTAAAGCAGTAACTTATACTCAAACTGTAGGAAACATGCAAGAATTTTTTTAATAATAGTCATGCCCATTAAAATCTGTACCTTCTTTTATTCTTTGTCGAGGAGCTGACACGTTTGGTCAGGTAATGCCCTGAGCAAATTCCAACATAACAAAAACTCTCCATGCCAAAAGTTTTCCTGCAACTGGCACTGAAAACCACTTCATGTTTTCACAGATTGCTTTGTTCTGTTCTTACACATGGTAGAACTTCTGTTCAATCAAACACAAGTATTGCATTTTAGCAATAGGAAATTTAATTGTTACTGGTAGAATGCTTTACAAGTGTAAAGGTTGTTTTTAAATGCAGCTTATTTTGCATTTAGAACTAGCATAAAATTCAGATGACAAACTAACAACTTTTGGGTTTTATGGGTTTTTTTGTTAATTATCATGGTTTAGAGACAGCTTAAATCATAAACAGAGTGGACAGCTGTCTGGGGTGGCAGACCACCTACTTCACCTATTCAAAAGGAAAGAAATAACTTTCTCCACCTATGGCCCATTGCATGGTGACAGGCAACTAAATTATTGCTGCTGCTCAAAACTCTCCTCTAGCTTCCTGACCAGACTCCACCCTGGCCTCTTCTCTCCTCCTCTTCCCAGCAAGCCAAAAGCGTGGGCAGAGAGATATTCTATGAGAGAAAGGAGACGAACAACAATGGCGTTTCAAGAGGAGGAGGAGAAGCAGTAGCAAGCCCATGGACACTTCAGTGGGACTCCAAGGACTGAGTGGGCAGGGATGCAGGGAAAGAAGCAGCTGTTCCAGCCTGACTTACAGCCTCCTCCAGTCTCCTTATCTCCACCAGCACCCAACCAATTCCTCCCAGTAGTTACTAAATAACGAAAATACTTGTTCATTACATCCTCCTATTACTAGGCACTAGCATTCCTCAGATCTTAGCAAGTATGGAAATGTTTACAAAGCAAGTTTGAAGGGTACAAATGTGCAATCAATAAAATCTACATATAGAGAGTAGTCTGCAAAGGGAACAGAATAAACCAGGTTCAGCA
>NW_009952707.1:1109491-1130604 GCF_000747805.2 Chaetura pelagica | reverse complement strand
GTTAGGCTTTGGGTCAGAGACATCTCAAAGACACAGCACAGTGAGTTCCCGTGCAGGAAAGGAGATAAGATTCAGAATATACCACTGATTGTAACTGCATGTGTTCCTAAATTTAGGCATCTGCTGATGTACTTACCAAAAAGGGAATCTCATCTGCATTTAATCAATAGCAGACCACATTTTAGTTTGGGATTAGTGGAGTTTGCATCCGTGCAGCTGAGAAGATTTAAAAGCTCAGTGTATTTTATACCATACACCCCAATCTATGTCACCTGAAGTAAAAAGTAAAAGACTTAACTATTTTGAAAACTTTGTTTTGCTAAAAGCTGTCAGGCTGTGACACTAATTAGTCATACATACAGCTTTTACTTTTATACAAAACTGACTTGTCAGACAAAAAGTCCACAGGACAAAACAAATTTACCCTCTTCTGCAGTCACCCAACTCAGAGCACCAAAAGTAGGCTCTTTCAGTGATCTTATAAAATGAGATTTCTCTGCTTACTAGGCTGCACTGAGCTTCCTCAGGTAAGTTCTCCCTCACTAATTTCCATTCAGTCCTCTGAAGGATTTTGCTTTGGCCCCTTCTTCACAAACACAGAAATGTTAGAGAGCAGCAGCTCCCCAACTCAAAATAACCCTTTCACTTTCCTGAAGTGCTTTCAACATTACCATAAATGTTGTAAGCTGTTCTACCACTTCCATCAAAGAATATCACTGGCATCTCAGTAAACAGCCTGTTTGGGAAGCATGTGTGCACTTGACAGGGCTCCTCTTTCAAAAGTACTTTTCAAACACTTGCTGATGTAATTGTACATGCTTGTAGCTAGTTCACACTTCCAAGATTATTCCTTAGCTACCTCAAGAGACAGAGACAACATTCAGTTTTAAAAGAAATCTGAAGAAAACTGAACAGGGCAGTTTTGAAGAAAAGACAACGTGCACTTCTGCAAGAGCAGCTTGTATCCCTATCTGCCATTACTCTTTTCATGCTGAAAGCCCTAGACATACATAGATGCAGTAGCAGGGACCAAGTACATGGTAAAGATTTGCAAACTACACTGCAATAGGAAAAGAAACCCAAGCGTAACATAACTTCTCTTTGCAGAAAAACATGAACTATAGGAAGTAAAATCACTCTCCCAACATCTCCTTGATATCAAGTAGATGATTTGTACTAATGTTAATAGCAACAACAAACTGATACTGTGAAAATGTCATTCATTCTTCTTGAAATAGTATTAAAAAGTAAATAAAATGCAGTCAAAGACATCAGGTTTAATAAGTATTTGGCAAAGGCTCTAAAATTATACTTACATTCAACTTAGCTTTGAAAAATGATAGTAAGTCAAAAACATGCTAAGATAAGACAGACAACCAGCAGTCTGAGTAAAGAGAAGGCAAAGAGTATCTTCTAGATTATACACAGCAAATACTTTTTATTTACTCTTTTCAGCTGTATGCATTGTCTATCCTACAACTAGGAACTCTGATAAATATCTACTACTTGAGGTTTCTTTTCAGTGTTATTTTAAGAACTGCAGATAAAATGGCTTTAAAACATACACCATTATGCATTTCCTTTGCGACTTTAAACAACATTTTTATTTGAAGCTGCATTAACTCCACTCTTCCTCTGCTTCACTCATGTGAAGAATGGGAGGTATCTGACCCAAGCTGGCTCTATAGGTTCTGCTCCATTAATAAGATTGTAATTTTTGTTGAGTTTATACACATATTTCCAAACTTTGATAAATACATACAAAAGCCCCCCAACTATAGAAGAGGGTATCTCCCCACTGTTCTCCACTGTCAAGGTCATGAGACTCCTCTAAATATTGGACTGTAAAGAAGACAGAACAAGAGTGGAAAACCCCATAAGCACCATTACTCCTCAAGACAGGAGGAAAAAGATTAACTCAGTACTCCCCCAAGTGTACAACTGCCCGTGGACTTACTATGTTAATTACACAAAGCAAAAACTGGACACTGAGTGTCACTCCACATCCAAGATCTTCAGAGGAAAGGAATACACCATTTTTAAAAGCCCTATCTTTGTCTCCACAATTGGGTCCCTCTTTGAAAAATAAAGCATAAAGCTAACAAAACCTGCAAAACAGCAAGGCTCAATTTAGTATTTGTTAAGCAGTATGAAAAAACAAAATTGCATCTATTTTACTCTGCTCTTTACAACACATCAGGTTGATTCCTCAGAAGAGCTATTGTGCAGTTTTATGGATCAGGGAGTTATGAAGCCATGAATGATCATTATGGGGGGAAAAAAGGTGCAGTGACATGATCATTACTGTTGAAAGAAAACTAAAAGCTTAGAATATACAGAGACCTTCTTAAACAGGTGCTGATTGCTGCAAAATTACAAATTCCACTATCATCTACACTGGAAATTAAAGACATGGAGGTGGTTATTTTTGATTTGCTGTTTTATTTTTAACATAATGACAGCCACATCAGAATTTTAACAACAAAAAAAATCCTAGCAGCTAGATTAGAGAACAAATCAAACTTACAGCCAGAAATTCAGTTGTAAACTGAAATAAAAAGCAAGAGGAATAACATGAGGAAGCCAAGAAAAACTGAAATGGCTGCCAAAAAAAAAAAATAAAAATCAATAATCAAGGAAAATTCAATTCATTATGCAAGACACAATGGGCAGTTTAGTTACTAATTTCTCATCACAGGACTATAGATTTCCCAGTAGATCCACTCTGAATTCAAGTGTAAGAAGGGCAGTTGAAAGGGGCTGAAATTCACAAATCAACCTCTCATAAGTGTGCTAAATCCACACACAAGTACATAAGTAGCAACATCTTGTGAAATTGAAGGTTTTTACCTTTCTTCCAACATGAAACAACTCTGTAATTTGTCAAAACTCGGCCATGTCTCTTTTCTTCCTCTTCTCATCCCACAGAACCTACACCAGGTTCTGGTATTCCCACAATGTCCTTTGTGGGTGTATACTTTGAAATTATGTCAGAATTTTCTACTTCCTCCTAATAACCCTGTGTATCATATATCCTAAAGGGAAATACAACAGCTAATTAAAGATTAACAGTTCTCTCTTTTCTCTAAGACGAAAATCAGGACTCTTTTATAAGAATTGCCTCCGTCCTTTAACAGTGCTCACCAGTGTTACACCCCAATTTGAGCCCAGGCAAAGGAGCACTGTGGCCACAGCACAGCACCTCCAAAACCAATCTTCTTCAGTTACCATAAAACACTGCTACCATGATAGCCACAGAAAGCCTGTTCTTCAAGTTAGGCTTATCACTAATATGGTCCAAACCTACCTACTGTAGAAACACTGACAAAAATCCCAGCTGGACCTTTTTTTGAAGGAATGCAACTTCTTTCTGGTTACAATAATTGAACTCAATCATGTTTCCGCTACCCTTTAAAGAGAAGACTGCACCCAACAGCAGATACATTTTTACTTTCATTTTGATGCTACTTCGGAAAGTCTTTTGAGTACTTTGATAAACCTCATCATATTTCCCATTCTTTTGTGTTTTCCAGAATTAACGACAACAGAAAATAGTCCAGAAAGATATTACTAATAGTGACTGTGAATTGGCTTAACTTCTAAGCACTTAATGATCTTACCATACTCACACCCTTCAGGTGGGACCCAAGTGACAGCCAGATGTCAGCACATCCATCTGTGAAGCCAATCAGGCAGACAAGAGAAAATGTGAAGGGCAGAGAGCCTTGCCTTGAATCCTGCCTTCCACAATGACTCACACGCTTCCTCCTGCAAACAAGTGTGTTTTTCACAGCTCCCAACGTTCCTGCCTATGTGTTCTCTTTAAAACAGTACCCTCTCAAAAAATTGGGAAAAAGGTCTTCCTCTTTACCTAATATACACTAAGAGCATCTCTGCACGATAGAAAACATTCAGGTTTACGTCCTTCTCCTGTGTAAAGTGATTTGAATGTATATCAGAGCCACACTGGGACCCATGACAAAGTTGCTTAAATAAATGACAGAATGAGGGCTGCTACTGATTTGTACCAGATGGAAGATCTAGAAGAGCATTTTAAGTAGTCTGTTACAGGGTAATTCTCAGCTATATTAAAATGGACGGAAGTCTAAATTTAAAAAGCTGTCAAAGGACACCACAGTTACACTTCAGGTAATTGCACAGAACTCTTTTCTACTGATGCTTGTAACCCACTGTAAAACACAGGGAGTTTTTGAAATGGGTACATTTAGCAGATATCTCGTCTATATATAATCCCAGACAGATGGTTACTAATCCTGGTTGTTCTAAAATTATCCAGGAGTGTTAGCAAACATCAGCAAAATGCCTAAAAAAAAAAAAAAAAGGTAATGAAAATGGACTTTCCCCACTTTTGTGTAATACCTTTAATAGACAACCAGAGACTTTATTATTATTCAATTTACTATCATTACTTTTAGTAGAGACTATTAGGATAGACAGCAGAAGAATATTCTCTGATAAAATGCCAGAGAATTGCAAGACATTTATTTTTCATTTATATAATACTTTTAGGAATTGTTACACACGGTAATAGATTTCATTAATCCTGAGGTTATGTCCACAGTGAAACACACTGTTTTTCCTGTTTTCTCCACCTGCCCAGCAGGTGTTTGAAATCTGCAGTTCTTGCATGTTAATTACTGATGAGACACTAGGTCAGGATGGGCTAATTAAGCTCTATTTGAAAAATTAAAAAAAACGAACAAATCATCATACCAAGAGTTAGGATATTAGTTGCAGAGTAGCAGTGAAGGAAGAAAGTCCAGAAGCAGCCAGCTCTGAAGACCTGAGAGGAGCTGATGTTACTCTGGAAAAACTATCCATCAATAAACCAAAGACTTTCTGCACAAAGAGTGGAAGTAATTTTCTCTATCAGCAAATGAAGATTCTTAACAGTCTGATTCCTATTAATCTTCACTCCCGGAGAAAAGCTGTCCTTTAATACTTTGAGGCTTAAACACATTTGACATAGATTGACAAAAATCAGTGAAGACGCCAGGAATTCTGTAAACAAATCCTTGCTCAAGGCAATCCCAGAGAATTAAATCTCTTGATTGGAAATTGGAATCTGGCCTATTTTAATCCAATGTTTTATTTTCTCTGGGTTGTTTTCAAAGTTCAATCTCAGAAAAAGAAATAATTATGAGAGAAATTGAAACCCATCAGAAAGCAGAAGGTAATTTCCCTGGCAGGAGAACTAAAGCTCACTGAGTTAGTCCTAATCATCATCTCCAAAACTTAGCTGGAAGTTTCCTGAAGAAGCCCCCCACACTGTTTCATTGTGTCACTGGGGAAAAGCAATTCAGTAAGCCTACTGAGGAGGCATAGCCTTCTCCATGAGAAGAGTCAGTCTGGCTGGCAATGAATCTGCTTCTCTTTCCATCTGACTAAAACACACACACAGAATCCACCTCCCTGTTCTGCTGACTCGGACATTCTCAGTGTGATCTTGAGATCAAAAGTCATACCAAGGTTGTTTTTCTGCCCTCGTACTGATGTTTAGTCAATGGTCATTGTCTAAAAGTGGTCAGCAGGTGCACAAGGGAGTTGAAGATTTAACTCAAGGATCCATTGCTGATGACACTAAACTGGGAGGAGTGACTGAAACACCAGAAGACTGTGCTGCCATTCAGCGAGACCTAGACAGGCTGGAGAATTGGGCAGGAAGAAACTTGAAATGCAACAAGGGCAAGTGTAGAGTCTTGCATCCGGGGAAGAACAACCCCATGTCCCAGTACAGGTTGGGGGCTGAACTGCTGGAGAGCAGTGTAGGAGAAAGGGACCTGGAGGTCCTGATGGACAGGAGGATGACCATGAGCCAGCAATGTGCCCTTGTAGCCAAGAAGGCCAATGGCATCCTAGGGTGCATTGGAAAGGGTGTGGTTGGTAGGTCAAGAGAGGTTCTCCTCCCCCACTATTCTGCCTTGGTGAGGCTTCATCTGGAATATTGTGTCCAGTTCTGGGCCCCTCAGTTCAAGAAGGACAGGGAACTGCTTGAAAGAGTCCAGCACAGAGCCACAAAGGTGATGAAGGGAGTAGAACATCTCCCTTATGAGGAAAGGCTGAGGGAACTGGGTCTCTTTAGCTTGGAGAAGAGGAGACTGAGGGGCGACCTCAATGTTTACAAATATGTTAAGGGGGAGTATCAGGAGGACAGAGCCAGGCTTTTTCAGTGACGTCCAGTGATAGGACATGGGGCAATGGGTGCAAACTGGAACATAGGAGGTTCCATGCAAATATCAGAAAAAACTTCTTTACTGTGAGAGTGACGGAGCACTGAAACAGGCTGCCCAGAGAGGTTGTGGAGTCTCCTTCACTGGAGACATTCAAAACCCACCTGGACATGTTCCTGTGTGATGCGCTCTAGATGACCCTGCTCTGGCAAGGGGGGTTGGACTAGATGACCTTTCAAGGTCCCTTCCAACCCCTAAGATTCTGTGATTCTGTGACCCCTTTTGTCTTTTAAGGTAATTTACCAGAAAAGTGTTTATCTCTTCTAAGAGCTTAATCCTCCAAGATAGCAAGTTTTTGGTATGCTACTCAGGACCAGTAAGCTTGCCAAAGTTTACCCAAACACCACTGAAAAGTAGAACTGATACCAAGATATCTCCGACACTAACTTCACAAGTTTCAGAATAGCGGCCTGCTAAGAGGTTCAGCAAAGGAGTGCTTCTTACTGTTATTAGCCTCTCTCTGCAGCTGTTCCTGTGCCAGTGCAGGTGTTTGAAAATACATGCAAGGAAATACTGATGAGACCTTTCTCATCTCATACAATTTACATGATAGTAGTTTAATCAGAATCAGAGAACTGAGCACAATCTTGTATGGTTTCTTCTCCACTGAATGTTGTTACAGACGGTTTTGTCCCTTCAGACATTTTGCTCTGATAACACTTGCTTGTTTATGTACTTTCCTGCCAATGAACTCACAAGTTGTGGAGGAACAGATGTCTCTTTTTCCATAACCACTTTTTTGGCTCATCTACCACCTAATTCTCCAGTTCCCTAATGCTCTCAGAAACAGAACCCCAAACACCAGATTTCCACTTTTCAAGTCCTCAGTTTCACCTACAGGCAACAGAAGATTTGCCACTGTTATTTTCCCATATGCTCTCAAGTCTAATTTTACATGGTTTTCATAAGGAGAATTTCCTATTTGTGTTCATGATGCATTCTTGGTATTTTTCATCTGTTCCTCCTGACATCTCTACCTCCTGACTTTTAAACTGCTGTGAAGAGTAACAACCAATCAGCACATAGAGTGTGCAAAGTGGCATAATACTGGGTAAATTACTTAGATACCATAACAGCTCCACTTAAAAAAAAAAAAAAAGTGCCTGGCCTTCAACACAAAGAGCTATACCCAACACAGCCTGTTGCTTCAAACCGGAAGGAAAAGGAGAAAATGTTGAAACTTAAGAGACAAGCCGTCCACTACTACAAGCACATCCCTCAGCCTCCTGTATAGGCTGACTGGGGAACTTACACTAAAGGTAATTTTCTTCTGTTGCTGCTCATGGTATTCTTCAACAGAGGTAAAGGAAAAAGAAGATTTAATTTTCTGCCTAAAAGAATTCCTTAATCATTTTTGTATAACTGAGCAATTAGAGAAAAGCCAGAAAGTTCTCCCTGTGGATCTCATCTTGCCACTGTAAAATAGAGGTAGCACTGCTTCCACTGCCTTGCAGGAGTATTAACATAAAGCTACACTTCTGAGCCACTCAGTACCAGCCACCACTAAAATGCCCCTGAAACCAGTAAAAATCCCCTTTCCCCTCATCAGCAAAGATGCTAAGAGCAGCCATTTTTCACAAACTCCTCTGCGTCAGCAGCTTGCACCACCAACAATCTCCAATTACTTGTTGTCCCTGTCCCACAAGAAGTTCATACAGAAGGTGTTGATTTCACTGTTTCCAAGCCACCTGCCTTTCACACTCTCTGGATGACAAGTAACTGATGTTTCCTACAATTTCACTTCCTTACCTCGTAATAGTGGATTTGTTTTGTGTGTAAGGAGATTAACCGCATTTTCTAAGCTCTGGAGTTAGGATTGTGAGGAATGTTTATTATTTCAAGAGAGCTATCTTCTCTATATTCACATGGACTCAGATACTCATTGCTTTACTGCCTCATTGGTTCTATGAACAACAAATGTTCCATTGTTACCAAGAGGGTATCGATTCCCAACTGAACTCATCATACAGCACATCAAGAAGCAAAAATGCTTATTTTCAAGTTTGAATATACTGCACTCAAATAATTTTGTTCAGGCAAAATCCTTTATTTAAATTATATCTTCTACACCTAACAAAATGTGCGTTTATTTGCTTTATTAGACAGCCTGCTTTACCTCTCCCTTTTCTTATTCCCCTTCTTTATTTTTCTTGCTCAGGGGGATGCAAAGCATCTGTGCAGCTAACACGGTCTAATAATGATCTGAAAACCCCTTTCCCTGAAAGTGACATCACCAAAGCTGGCAGGCCAAATATCACCAGCTGCTTGCAGGAGCACCATCTTGCATAGAAAGCTATGGAATGGCTTGGGTTGGAAGGGACCTCAAAGCTCATCTAGTTTCAATGCCCCTGCATGTGCAGGGGCACCTCCCTATCAAAGCCCAATCCAACCTGGCCTTGAGGACTTCCAGGGGAGGGGGTATGCACAACTCCCCTGGGCAAACTGTGCCAATGTTGCACCACCCTTACAGTAAAGAATTTATTCCTAACACCTCCCTTCTTCCAGTCTAAAGTCATTACCCTAAACGCCCTTGCAAAAAGTCCCTCTCCAGTCTCTTTGACTTGCTCTCTGACGTTCTGCATAGGCAATATATGAAAATATCTCAGGACTCCATAGGTCCCATACTGCTGCTTGGGTAAAACATACCTGCACATTTTTTGATTTTACAGTAGTTGAGTTTAAATGCCAGTATTCCAAATAGTTAACTGAGTTTCACCTCTTTCATTTATTTGACAGACAACTGAACATTGGACAAAGTAGACAATGAACCTATACTGAGAGAACTTCTGAAGAAGAGTTTTTTTCACTTACTTTAACAAAAACTATTTAAATAGAAATATTAGCATTTATTCTCAAGATACTGCCCACTACATATATTTTCCATATACACTGCACTTTCCTAATATCTTCATCTCAAAAAGACTACTGAAAGTGTTATGATTTCTTCTTATAATTTAAAAAAATTCAGAACTGAAAAGACACAAAATTTATTCCCAAAAATTGCATATATAGAAACTTTCACTTTTTTAAACTGCTTTTAAAATAAAATTCAAGTGTTCAGGATAATTAAAAAACTCCAAGGGATTTACATTCTCCCTCTCCAAAAAGGAAGATTCCAGGGTCAAAGTATATTTATGCAGCCTCCAAAACTGTCTTAATTTAAATTTTTACACTGTTTTCTCTTAGATTGTATTTTGGGAATATGGTTTAGACATTTACTTTGAACACTTAATGCCGTTTTTCAAACTAAATTAGTGAGTGTACAAATCACTTACCTAAAGCAAGATGTTACTTATACAGTCATAGAACAACTCTTTAGTAAACAAAACTATTTTTACTGACATAATCTTTCTTTGAATACTACTGATGTGAAGAAGACGCAGCTTTACAATAAAGTGCAAGTGTTGCAACTGGAGCAAAGACACCATTTTGACCAAAGGTAAAAACTGTCTCATAAAAATAACTCTTTTTTCCGAGGTTTTAGGGGAAAAACAAAATCTAATTTAAATACACAGGCTCAGAGGAACTTCTTATTAAAGGTATTTTCTTCTGGTAGCACTCACACATCAACACTCACAACTTCCAACCCTTCAGAAAAGCCATGTTCTGTAAAACTTGATGGTAACTTCTTCTGAACTTGCATTTTCTATTAATAACAATAATCTCAGCTTAACCTTAAGTATTTGGGTATCTCTTAAGATACCTTAGAATACACTGGTGCCAGTGTAGGGAGCAGTAGATGCATAGGACAGGTGAAAGCAAGACGACATTGTGCTTTCATTACATTCCCACCAACATGCTAAAGCAAAGCAGAGCTACCACATGGAAAGTAGCATATTATGCAGGAAAAAAAGTCAATCTAAATCTGGGGTTTTTTTGGAGTAAAAGTACATGCTATGTGCCACAGTGTTCGTCCTTCCAGAGCTTTCAACAATGACTACTCAGATCCTCCTACTACAAATCACATCAGCCCTTGCTAATTTTTAAGTACTAATTTCTAAACAATGCCTTTGAGACAAACAGTCATTAATGGATAAGATAAAACATTATGGGATATTGGAACAGTAATTCCTACATTGTTTTAACATTTAAGGAAAATAATTTATTCTTTCACAAGTATCAGTTATATGAACAGCTTTCCATAAAGTACATTCAGAGTACAAGGCTTACAGTAAGATACAATATATCTTCTTAAGTGGTAATAAGACAAACTGACTGAAGAACATAGTGCTGGTAACTATGGTATAACCCCAAACTTTTGTTTCACTTGTGACTGACTGATGTATCATTGTCTTCCTGATGCTTAACTGGATTTCCTAGGCCTATCTTTCAACTTGATCAGCTGTTTGTCTTCCAGTCTTATATGATGAAAAAAATTACATAGTTTGGATTTATGCTATCTTCCTCACAGAATTTCCATCTAAAAGCAGAGAATTAAAATTTCCTATTTAATATTTCCCATTAGAAGGAATGAGATTTTGTCCTATTTGTCATATAATTCTGGTTGATATAATTCTTCTTTCAGTGGTTTCTATCTGTGTAACTTAATACTATCTGAGCCAATTCCAGATGGTCACTGGGGTGTGTAAGTTTTATTAGTAATACAATAACTGTCATTGTATCATGCAACAAATCCAAACATTCAGGTAGATGTTTCCAACCATTTCAAATTGGTTCCTGTGCAGCTTTTAGTAATACTTTATATTAGACTCCATGTGCATTATTTAAAAACAACTGTATAGGTTAAGCTGTTGTTCTTCTTATCTTCTTAAATATTTATAAGAATGCCTTTCCCTGTAAGGCAATTAGCTTTATATTTGGATCTAAGATCATTAGTCTCTATTGTATCTCAGATGCTGCCCAAATCATGCTCTACCTATTAAATAAAAACAGTCCCTATCCAGAGAAAGCCAAGTATGGGTAATTGAGCGTGAAAATGCATATTGATTCCTCAGCCAGGCAACCAAGCTAGATTTTCTACCTCCCATCTTGTTTTTTCCCCTCTTCTTCCTCAGTGTATCTTCCATAGAGGTAATTGTAATAAGCTGAAACTTTTCTCCTGAGTTGCTTGGGGAAAAAACTAGCTCCAGAGGACTGAAGGCCCCACAAAGATATTTGTATTTTCATGGTAATTGCTGTTGATTCTCCATGATAAATCCAAACTCAAGATTCCTCCCAAGGTCAGGGAGGCCAGTCTGCGTTATCATTAAAGATTAATTCATATTTACACAAAGTCATATATATGAATTTATTCCCTCAGATCAAGAAAGCTAATGACTTTGTAGCTGGTGAGTCTCCAGTTTCCATTCATTCAAATATTCTTTGATATCCAAACTTACCCTTTCAAAGCTTATTTTATACTCAGTGTTTAATACAAAATTGACTTTGGTATGTTTTCCTATTGCAGTACTAGAGTAAGTTTTGTCATCAACAAACTATTTCATAGAATCATAAAATATCTTGAGTTGGAAGGGACCCATCAGGATCATCAAGTCCAACTCCCTGCTCCTCACAGGACTACCTAACACTACCTAAGAGTGTCATTCAGATGCTCCTTGAACTCTGACAGGCTCAGTGCTGTGACCACTTCCCTGGGTAGCCTGTTCCAGTGACCAAACATACCTATATTTACCTTACAGAGAGTGACTTTGTAAAAATGCAACTTGTTATTCCACATGTGTCTGAATCTGTAACATGAAATAAAATGTCAGGTTGTCTTTACTAAATCCTACAGATTGCTGTAACCTATAGCCTTGCTGAATGTTAGTTTCTTGGTGATGTATGTTCCCATCAACATTCACATGTCGTTACTTCTGACTGTGTGAAAGAAGGGGCATGGGGTAGAAAGGCACCAAGAGAGCTTGTTGTACGCAAAGAAACTATGGTAATCAAAGAAATTGGGGGGAAGAAATTGAATGAAAGGCACAAGAAAATATTGGGGGTTATTTAAAAAAATAATTTTGCATATATTATTACATTATATGTATACACCAATTTACATAATAATTTATGTTTGAATGATCAGGCATATCATAACCATTGTAATATTCTAATATTTAAGAAAGTTTTGTTACCTACATCTTAAAAATATAATTTGGAACAGTAAAGGGTAGGTGTAACTGGAACATTCCTACAATTTCTACAACAAAAACATTTTTCTAATCAGTTAAAATTCAGTGAAGCAAATACATTCATGAAAGTGATTTAGTTTACGCACGGATGGAATTAATTATTTGGATGAAAATTCAAAAACTTTCAGAAAGATCATTACTCTTCCTGTGAAACTGAATTATCAGATTGTTCTCTTAATACACGGAAGCCTTCATGAAAAGCCAATGAGAAACTACTGAATGAGAATTTAGATTAGGTTGGAGAATTCTGTCCTGAAGTTAGGAAAGCTGTTTGCATTCCTAACAGCTACCAGCACTATCAAGCTCATTTCTTAACGATGGCAATCTAGACAGTAAAAGCAACTGGCAACTCAGAAGAAATAGTTTTTAAGTCAAGAATGCTCTGTGGTGACATACTACTGATGATGATTTTTAGGACCATGGCTATGAGAGATACAAAACATGCAAAACCCAGAAGTTTTAGCTGCAAGGTCAGGCTGTCAGATGTACAGGGTACTCCCCAGAATACAAAGAAAATATTATTTATTTTACTCATTATTGAGTGCAATTATCTATTCTATACCTTGCAAAAACTGCAGCTATCTATAAAAAAATATTAAAAGCATTTTCCACGAGTTTGATGATATTATTTATGCCTCTTTTTAAGAGCCCATCAAGCAACTTGTGAAACTATGGTCTCCCATATTGAGAAACTTGGATGATGCTGCTGATGCATTGGCTTACTAAGTAGCACAAAACTTGCAATTGAAATTCTGCTTTGTTTCTTTTGAAATGTCCACAGGAAATACCTCTACAGCTCCATAATGTTCTTGATATGCAGTTAAAACCTTATCATACTTATAATATTTATTAACTAACCCAAGCACAATTTCTGACAACAGTCTTCCCAAAGAGTATTTATATTACTCACGTATTTATATAACTCAAGCTACATTACTAGGATGCCTACTCTTCTACATGAACTACAGAACCATCATCCCACCATTCTCCCATCTACTCTTCAGACTGCAGATATATTTCAGTCACAATATTTGTTTATAAACTTCCTTATCCTTTCATCCTGAACTTCTGTCCTCTACCAGAAGCTTCACAAATACTGCTTTCTGCATAGTCTCCTCTGGTGCACATACCACAGGTTAGGCTGGCTTTCTCACAAGTCTTTTCTTTGATTCTCTTGTCAAGTTTCCAGTCTCCTTTGGAATTATGCCTGCTCACCCTTGGAAAGATCAGAACCTTATTTCAGTACCTGTACTGTCTTTGTAAACCCTTCAAAAACACAGTAGCTATAATATACATGGGAAAGGGTTGGAGGAGTGGCACGAAAGTAAGACAGGAAGATAAATACTTTGCTTCCAGTACAAAGGGACTCTCACACTAGTCTGGCTTAAATAATTTTAGATCAGAGAGCTCAGGCTCAGTGTGTAAATTAAGAGAGCCCTTTGGGCTCTGTTTTCTGCAATGGCTGTATCACCTAAAGGAACCACCTGAGACAATACCTTTAGGTTTTTTACAGTTACTGTGCAGATTTCTGCCATCTGCAGTTCCTCCTTCTGTCAAAAGAAGTGCCTTAATTTCCACCGTGTAATGTGGACAAGGACACATGCAATGTGATAGCAGGATACCAGTTCTGTCCAATTTGCCAGAACACGTTGTCATCACACACGGACAGAACTTTAAGGGCACCATTCTGAAAACTCAGTGTAGCTTGTTAAAATACTCCACCTAATCTCACAGGACATGCTGAACAAGACCAAATACTGAATAAAAAGTAGTGTCAGAGCAACTGCATGCCTTTTGTAGGACCAGGTATCAACTGTGCTTACTTGCAAAAAGTTTTTAAATGTATTGCTTCTACTGATTAATAAGATGGGAAATTATTCATATTTTGTATCTGCTTGAATTTTTTGCATAGCCATCAGTCCTGCCAGCAAACAAAACCTGTAACAAATAGCTTTCAAGAAGATCCTAGCATACTAAAAAATACTGACAATGTGAGAAAAAGTGACAGTAGAATTAAATTATCTTCCATGAGATACACCTGGCTTGTGAAGCTGTTCCACATATACCCATCAATTTGGCAGATGGGTGGAAGAAGCAGCTGATGCAGACAAATAACCTATTAACACTTCCAAAGCATCTTGAAGGTCAACCAAATACCAAGGGTGACTTTGAGGTATTTTGATAGCAAGGTAATCCTCCTGCAGGGAGCACTACAGCAGCAACAGTTCTTGACACAAGTGTTTAACAAGCAACCTTGTTTTCAGAAGAGAACACTGACTGACATGAATGCAACTTGTACAAGTCAAATCTGCTGTATTAGATTCAGTTTTGATCCTTTCAACCTGTAATCCATCTGTAGTAAAAAATACAAGTTTTGTGCTATACCAAAACATTTCCACTTTCACACACAAAGCTGAACACATTAACTGTAGCATTATTAAATCGTCTCTGTTCACTAACTTGATTATGAATGCAAATGATTTGGCAAATACTCTAAGAAACAACAGATTCCAATGCTCTCTTACAGTCACAAGTACCAGGACAGAAGTTCTTAGTTTCTCTTCATCGAACATAGATGCTAGCTACATCTATATAGCTCAGCTGCACTTGTCCTCCTAATGACACCCACTGGGAGCTGAAAACACAACCTCAGCCAGTATTCTGTACAGCAAAACAAAGACATTGATTTTCCAGTTCAAGCAATAGCAGCAACTTGTCTGTTTCTTGCCCAGTTTTATCTTCAGGAAAACGTTTGCATCTTTACAGCTATTAACTTCATCACTCTGTGATATTAAATATTGCTTTATTTTATCCTTTTTAATAGAAAGCTCTGTATTTCCCTAATACTCAGCTTGTTGTTATTTGTGGAGAGTCCTTAAGAAGTTAATCTAGTAGAAGGGGACAGCTGCACTGTAAATCTGTCACTTAAACTTGTTGTTAATTAGCTGTGAAATTCTTCAGAGTGAACCTATCTGTAGTTTTTAGGAATAGGCTACCAGAGGCCTTGAAGAAGCTTATCACCGAGATAAGGAGTGTCTTCTGTCTCTGCAACTAATTCCATTGCTGATAAAAGGAGCACGAGATGAAAAGATTCCCTGATGAAGTAATGGACTTCTCATAATTATTGTTAGACACTTTTTTAGATTTAATTGACCAATGAATAGGTAAAGTGCTTATGTAATCTTCACACCGACACCCCATGAACAAGAAACTGATTGGTAAGCTAAGCATGTGCAAGATAGTAGAAAAACATGCCGCAGGGTATAAATTAGGTGATGTACTAACAATAGTTATTGTTGTTGCTTGGCTTGCTGGATTCACTTATTCATTTATGTTGGAGGATTTTCACCTGGTATTCAAGAGGGAATTTTCGTCTGTACTAACTTCCGCCTGGAATAAACTCCCGATTGAACCCGAACGGAGGTCTGTGCCTAATTCACTACAGTTCTTTAGTGTTAAAATATGATCTGTTAGGTGCTTAGGTAAAGAAAAGAGCTCTTCTGTTCAAGACCGATTTTCTGAAACTACAGGTATGTTTAGCATCTGATTCACATATTGTAATTGACCACAACACAGAGATGTCTTTGGCCTCAAGCAGTAGACTAAGCTTTCCAAAAATCAAGCCTGCTGCTGCTGTTGAACTGACTAATAATTAGCACATGGTACTAGCATTTGTAAGGCAGTAAATTTAAGACCTTCAAATAAATAATGTCTTTAATATGATCTAGAAGAAGGATTTTTCTAATTTTGTTTTTCTTTCTCCTGATTTTTATATTGAAAAACTAATCTGGGACCAGAAATGGAGAAGAAATGCTGTGAGATGCAGCAACTTGCACCAAAGTGCCTTAAGCATAATGCAGCTGTACCTAACAGCTCTCTTCTCAATCTGTTGGATTCTGCAAGGGTGTCAACTCAAAATTTATCTTCTTCTAAGAAAAATCCAGGAGTTCCCTCTGTACTTGGAAATTAATTTTTTAGCTGGACCCAATATGTTAATTTATAATTTTTCTCTAAATGCTCAGTTTGTTTATGGTATTGTCATTTGTAGATTTCAGATGATCAAATGGAGTAACAAAAAAACTCAAAAAAGATTACCTACAGCCCAGAGAGTTTACAAAACAGAAAGAAAGTTGTGAGTAGAGGAGGTTATAAATTATACATTTTTTTTATTTCACACACTGAAGAACAAGCTCAATCAGATTCCTTGCCTGCCAGGAACAGAAACTCTGGCTCCGCATCTTGACATCCACAGACACTAATGGACAGTCTCATCTCAGCAAGCCTGTCTACAAATGGGTTCCTCTAATATTGACCATCATCCAGGCATGACGCCTGCCAGCTCCATCCTGTCCCAAATTCCCCTACCTGGATGAGCAAATAATGAGCTAGGTCCTAGACCACTGAAAATCTATACTTGGTCGGCCTCCCAGAGACAGCACTGTGATGTCTGACAGATGAAGTGAGTTTCCAAATGCTACTCATAGCACAATTGTGTATTCCCTATCCTCCCTTCTTACCTACCCTTTGTAGGTAATATATACACATTCTTCTAAGCTTTTCAGTATCCAAAGCAAAAGCCTTGAGAACAAAATAACTCCTCAGAGTACACACAGGGTTTTTTTTCTGTGTTCTTTTTAGACTATATCATGACAATAGTGCTTTGAGCACACTTCAAATAAGTTTTACTTAATGAAGACCACACCATAAGAAAGCCTTGTATTCTACTCCAGCTGTGCTTTATCCATGCTCATCTCTTCAAAACTGTGTAAGATGACAAAGACATCCCATCCCAAAACAATAGGTGGTCAAAACAGATCAGTGCTCCATAGTACCAGACATAAGACTAAACTTGCAGAAATGCCTCCGACAGCTGAGCTCAGAGTGGGCTTCCATTCCTTCCCCAGTCTGTCTTTTGGGTTTTTGATTTTTGTTTTTCTTTTTAATAACAATTCACAACTCCAGACAGGTTGACAACTTACTGAAAATGGTACTTCTTCAGAAAAGTGTTCATCCCTTGCTGTGTACTTTATTACATTGCTACTGACATTTAACACTCAATAAATCTTCAGCCCTTCTGTGGACCTCTGCCTTGCAGTTAAACTCAGACTTCCCCTTTTCTTTTGACACTTGTTGATGTTTTCCAGGGACCAGGAGTTGGTACCATATCTAGCCCTTAATGCAAAGCATTTGCATACCCTTCTTCCTGCTGGCAAGATGAACCAAGAAGAAAAGGTGAACAAATAATTGTCCTAAGCATCTTCCACACAATTTCACAGCTGTTTTTCTCTCAACACACAAAATCAAATTGTGTGCCATTCCAGTCAGCTGCAGTTTGTAACTTCTCCAACTAAGTGAAGAAGATTGACAGCTCTCTCAGCTAGATCTTCTGGGGCAAGTTCATCATGAAACCTGATGGGGTAGGGTCAGGGAATGCTGCTGATTGACAGTTGTCTCTGTCAAAATGGGGTGATGTAATAACTTCTCAGGTAAAAATTCCTGCACAGAAGCAACCATCTAAGGCAGGGAAGGCAGAGCACCAAAGCCAGGAGGGTTCCGAGAGAGGACTTTTACACTTCAACTCAGAATCCCTTTGCCCCTGGAGAAATGTTCAGATAATTTTCAACTAGACATGGAACTCCCTGAAGCAGAGCACTACACAGGGGTTTGTAGCAGGACTCAGGGCTAAACACTTGGAATTCACTGAGATAATACAAAAAGGAGAATTTAGTTGACTCAAACTGGGAGCACACAAATAAATCCTGAAGACTTTTTATTCAACACATAATTGAGTCATTGTTAACTGTTGACAAAACTAAGCCACAGAGGCAGTTCCCTTCAATCTGATTTTTCATTTTCTTCTAGATGTCAAAAAGTATTTACATCCAGGTAATTTCATTTATAGTGGATTTTCATAGAAGCCAAAGAGCATGCATGCCTGAAAGAGATGACCTGGCCCCTCCAGAGAGCTGTCAAACCACCCCATCTCAATGGATACCCTTTGTTAAGACAGGTATACAAAAGGTCAGCAGACAGAGTGATGGTGGAAGCTGTCTGCTGCCCCTCACAGAGCACAAAGCAGGAAGACTCTCATTTGACCATGCTGGAACAGAACAGGAACAGACTGAGGGCTAAGCAAGGGGAGCAGCTCAGGTCTTACTTCCTACACAGGTTTAGAATT
Organism: Chaetura pelagica; assembly: GCF_000747805.2. Taxonomy (NCBI): domain Eukaryota; kingdom Metazoa; phylum Chordata; class Aves; order Apodiformes; family Apodidae; genus Chaetura; species Chaetura pelagica. The sequence goes on along the minus strand of NW_009952707.1, from coordinate 1,112,044 downwards.
TGGAATAGGAGTGGCAAACCACAGAGAGCAGAGGTTAACAATGTCCAAGCTGGGATTTGCAGGCCTAGAACAATGACCAAAAGAAAGTTTCAACAAGAAAGACAACTACACTTCAAACAAAACTAAAAAGGCCAAGCGTGTAATCAGAGGAGGACATGGAGTCAGCTTCCTGAAAGACATGTGTGATGGTGAATGATTAGGAGTTACAGAAGTGTACTGATAGCCTGCAGAGTCAAACAGGCTGGATCACACTGTATCACAGTGTGATGATCATTACTGAATGATACAGTTATGTTGATGAAACAATTCTTTTTAAATAAAGACTCTAATACATGTTCTGCTGCTGATTCTGAACCAATAGCTTGTTTTACAGAAACTTCAACTTTTCATCTTCTCTGTCAATTATGAACTGGAAAACTACACTTGTAGATCCTCAGCTGTTAGAAACTGGCACAGGTCCAGTACCAGAAATAACACCAGAAACAGCCTAATTCCCACTAAGACTACAGATAACATGACCTCTTTACATAAAGAATAAGAGTGAATGAAGAATGAAATGTTACAGCCAATGAATTCCTTGGACTTAACTTCCATTCCAAGTCAGAAATTAAGGACATGCCATACTTATATGCATGCAATGTATGATTCATAGGAAAACCAATGTTTCTTGTTTTGTTGTGAGCATCAAATTGGCAGAAGTGGGATGGATTAAGGTTCCACTCCCCTGGCAACTTTAGTTTAAAGCCCTCTTCACCAGCTTGGCAAACATATGGACCCCATCAGCCCCAACACACCTGATTTCTCAAAGCAAGTCCCATGGTCCAAACAGCTGAGCCCCTGACTGTAGCACATGTTGTGTAACCATTTATTGGCTTGCCAGATTCAATTGGCTCTTTCAAGCCCCTTTCCTTTTGACCAGCAGGACTGATGGAAAAAAAAGACCTGTCCTCCAGAGTCCTTTACTGCCGCTCCCAGGGCTCTGAAATTCTTCCTGATACTCCTCAGACTTTTCCTTGCTGTATCACTGGTGTCCACATGGAACAAAGCAGCAGATAATAGTCAGTGGACTGTACAAGGCTTGGTAGTCTCTTGGTGACATCCCCGATACAAGGCCTCAGTTAGCAGCACACCTCTTGCTCCCAAAGGGAAACCCACATCTATGGAGTGGTTTTTTTTCATGAAATACTTAAAGGAGTCTGACAAATATATAAGCTGCTGTCTTACCTGTGACTAGACTCAATAAGAAAATTTTCAACAAAGTATTTGTTGTAAGACAATGAGTCACCAGAAAGAACTAAAACTTTTCCTGAAATATATTCAGTCATCCTCCCCCATCAAGAATGATTTCTGAGCTCTAGAAGCTAAATTTTCATCAACACCAGAAAGATGTTTAAATAAATCCCAACCTGAGAGAAGAATGAAAGAAAGATCAGAAATTTAAAATTGCATCCCACATAATCACCATATCTACTGGTTGGCTGCTACCTAAGGAATCAACCTCTTCTCACATCCCTTTTTAATGATAAACAGCAAAAAGTCTTTGAGTAGAAAAATGAAAATTTCTGCACTCCTAGAAAGCTTCTGGTAATGACAAAATTACCTTCTGCATAGCTCTAGTCACACTGTGCAAAATATTGAGAAGCATATTAGCAGATGCCTCTGTACCCATTTTAAAATCATGCTGAACAGTGAAATAAATCTCTCCTCAATCAGCAATGCTTTAAAAGCTAAATTACAGCTAGAGAATGTAATGAAGAGATAAAACACTCTGAATAAGAATCAAAATTAATATAAAGAAATGAAGTTTATAATTGCTTGAGGAGAGGGAACTATCTAACTTTATGAGATAGTTACAAAAAGCAAATTGCAGTAGTTTCACAAAACTCTTCTTCAGTGCCTGCTTTTCTTCTAATGTCAACATTTCCAAGGACCTAAAGCAGAATTTGTGTACATTTCAGGACAACACACCAAAATCTGGTCCCACCAGATCAGATTTGATAGAATGTCTTAATTTTGAAAAGATTATGTGCTTCCCAAAGCATTGAAAACACTGCTACAGGGCATGCATGAGTAGCATGAATCAATTTAAGAAGTCTGTTAAACAGCAGCATTTCTCCTGTTCCCCAGGAAAAGCAGCAATGTTCTGTACTTCTATGTATTTATGTACTTAACTATTTTACAGACTTCTCAAGGTAATGAAGCTCAAAGAAAATTATCCTTTTTATTAACCAAACCTGTCTGCTTTTCATTAATGCACCCAACTGCTAAAGAAACAGAACAAGATATGCAAAGTGGATATGATTCTTGAGGCTTGGATGTCATATTTCTCAGTTACTGGGAGAACACAAATGCCACATTCTCTGGCTCAAATTGAATCATGAACACAGGAGCAGTAATGGAAAAGCAGTTTGGAAATTTTCAGCCAATTGGTGTTAGCATCAGACTCCACATACACAATAAAGAATATATGAATTATGTATTTTGAAATACATGCCCCTCCTTGAAAGGTATGCAAACATTCATCGAGGCATACTACTACAGGTTTACTCTTTC
>NW_009952707.1:1098731-1109202 GCF_000747805.2 Chaetura pelagica | reverse complement strand
CTTTCCCTGCACTATAACTCTAAACATGATCTATTTCCGTGGATAACTCTGTTCAAGATTTGTATTGGATATGGACTGTTTTAGTCCTTTGTCTTACTACAAGGTTGCAGATGCCATACAGTCCCTGATCTGGACATCATCATATTGAAGCAAAGAGAATGACTGGCTGCAAATCCCACTGACAGCAACAGAAGAATTCTTAAGAGGTGTTGAGTATTGAGAGCAATGAAAAATGTGAATGCTTAAGCTCTTGAAAAATAAAAACCCACCATATTTGGGAACCACTGAAGTTCTGTAAGATCTTTGGGTGCTCTGAATTACCAGTTACATCCTGTTGCCACTTCAAAGCAGAATGAACTGAACTTACTGTCACAGTCTTGCCCTATAAAGCTAGGCTCCTCAAATTTTGAGTTGCAGCTTGCAGTTCAACAGAGAACCAATACCCTGAAACATAAGATTCCATTCAATATAATCTTTATTTTAGTCTTGAGAAATGCATTACCATTCAGGTAGCTCTACTGCCGCCTTTACTGACTGCCTTAATACAACAGCTTATCTTCTTCCACTTTCTGAAGGTACAGCCTCTCTTTCTTCCAGCAGCTTGGCAGTTGTATGATCAAAGAAGTTCATCTAGACCACGCTGACATTATTCAGAGCCAAAATGGGTACTGTCTTCTCAATGGTAAGAGAATACTAAAAATGTGCAGCCACAACCATGATCACAAGAAATTCCCTCTTACCTGAAACACTTTTACCACAGCAAAATTCAATTGCATAGGGTTATATACCAAACCCACAGCCAGCAGTCTGATACAGTATCTCTGGACAGAGCAGAATTAATCTTCTAGAGAACAGGAGCTGGGAAAGAACTAGTGGAATTTCACTCTCATTGCAGAAATCTATACAGACTGTGCTGTATCACAAGAACGAGGTAGACCTTAAATCCCAGCTAGCAAGATTGGAGAAAAGGAAGAAATTTGTAAAGAATGTTCAAGTAAATCAAGTGTTTGCATTCAGTTCTGATTTGACTGTTTTGTTTCAAAGGGATCTGTAACCTCAGGAAATCAGAAGAGAACACAGTTTTTAAAATCTTTCAGAAAAAAAAAACACCTCATTCTTTCAGTCAGTATAAACAATACAAATACATTTGTATGATTAAAGCTGAAAGTATCTATAGAGCAAGAAGAGGAAAAGGGATTTTCAAAACATTGTTTCTGTGATAAATTAGCTATTTCTGCAGAGGCAGATATTTTCACAAGTTACTTTCTTTTCTGTAGCTTTTGTTTCTCTGCAAAAGCAAATTTTTCTTTCACTAGTGTTTTTTCTTCTCTCATATTGCATCTTTTTTTCTCTCTTCTACTAGGCCCAAGCTTTCAAAACAAAAAGGGAGACCATTCTCTCACATTTTAAAAGGAGACAATATTGGAATAAACCCCAAAGAACATAAAATCAGGTTTAAGATTTTGACAATTTTCAAGATAAAATGTTAAAAAGAAAAAGTAGTTGTGAGCTGAAACAGAGGGAAAATACTGGAACTAAAATAAAATGAAATATTTTCATTTTCTTAATTTTCTTTTCCCATAACCTCAGTAGCTAATTTATGTTACTAATTGAAAAGCTTGATATTATAAATTTTCCTTTGCTTATTGCTGTAGTAATCCAATGTAAGGAGACTGACTAATTTTAAATAAAATATGAAAAATCTTGCCTTGTTTTTGTTTTCTGCAAGGAATTGGGATTATCTGTTTAAGTTGCCTGAGGTGTCTGTAAAACTGTCTTTTCGTGACTGTTCATTTACCTGGAATGACAGGGTAATGAGACATCAGTAGTATTCAGGTTACAGACCACAAGTTGTCATTTTATTTCATGACTACTAAGACAAGACAACAGAAAGGATGGAATTTAGGGTTCAATTTTAGGGCCAGTGGTCTTTTATTACAAATTATCTGGATGCAGGAATCAAATGTACATTAAGCTAGTTTGATAACGCTGGTAAACTAAGACGAGCTAAGAACTTCCCTGAGGGTAGAGAGAGATCTGGATAGAACAGAAAGCTGATCAATCACCAACCATATGAAATGTAAGAGCAAGTACTAGATTCTGCACAAGGGACATGGTAATCCCACTGACACGTACAAACTGGGGGAGGAGATGCTAGAGAGCAGCCCTGCAGCAAGAAACATGGGGATCTGGACTGATGGCAAGTTGAAAATGAGTCAATGGGCCCTGGCAGCCAAGAGGGGGGTGCATCAAGCACAGTAAAGCAAGCAGGCCAAGGGAGGTGATTGTTCCACTGTATACTGCACTGGTGCAGCACCTTGAGCACTGTATACAGTTTTGGGCACCTCAATAAAAGGCCAAACTATTAGAGTGTGTCCAGAGGATGGTGACAAAAATGGTGAACTGTCAGATGGCAAGAGTTACGGAGAACAGCTGAGATAATTTGGTTTCTGCACTCTGGGGAAGAGAATGCTAAGGGGTGACTCTCATCACAATCTACAGCTTCCTCAAGTGGGGCAGTGTCAGGGTAGGTGTTGATCTCCCCTCTCTCTGTTAATCATCAACAGGATGCAAGGAAGTTGAACGAAGCTGCATCAGGGGAAGTTTGTACTGGACGTCAGGAAAAGGTTCTTCACTGAGAGGCTGGTTGGTCACTGGAACAGGCTCCTCAGAGAAGTGATGAGAGTACCAAGACTATCAGATTTCAAGGAGCATCTAGATGATGCTCTTAGTCATGTGATTTAGTTTTAGGTAGTCCAATGAGAAGCAGGAAGTTGGATCTGATGATCCTTATAGGTCCCTTACAACTTGAGATATTCTATGATTCTTATAAACTGGATGAAATCTTACCTCACAATACTTATCCAAACTTAATGGTGAAAAACATACTTTTTTCTCTTCTAGGTGATAATTCTGATTCCTCTTCACATAACTATACATCTGTGCACCATCTAACTCCATTTGAGAAAGATCATAAGGTACCAGAATGGCTAGCATGCATGTCATGTGCAAGCACACTTACTAGTACCTGTAACAGCTCCACAGTTAGTCTACAGTAAAGCTTTTTTTTTTGGATTTCAAAACTAAAACTCAAAATTGGGCAAGGATGAGAATTTTTCCAAGCTTTCCTTCCTTTTCTCTATGTAATTTAAGAAATTAACAGGTGTGAGTTTAAGATTCTTCAGGATGTTGATTAAAATATTCCACGTGATTTAAAGTATACAATGAAATTATGATATATGGGGTCATTCTATAAAGAAACAAGTGTCTCTGCTTTACCCATTTATTGCTACTTTAGTGCCCATTTGACTGAGTCAGTACTAGAAGAGTGTAACCTATGTCCTACAGCTTTTTATCACAGTTTGTTTGACAAACAGTATACATGAATTCACAGGAAGAACAAATACTCTCAGGTTCATTGAGTGGTTATTTTCACTCACTGAGTGTGATACCCACCTCTGCAATTCCCTGTAGTACAGATTGCTAAAAGCCAGAAGAATGCAATTTGCACTGGCAGCCCAGAAACCAACCCTACCCTGGCCTTCATCAAAAGAAGCGTGGCCAGCAGGATCAGGGAGGTGATTCTGCCCCTCTACTCCACACTTGTGGTACTCCAACTGGAGTACTGTGCCCAGCAACCTAGTCTAGTGGAAGGTGTCCTTGCCCATGCAGGAGAGTTGGAACTAGATGATCTTCAAGGTGCCTTCTAACCCAAACCATTCTATGATTCTATGAGTATTCCAAGGAAATGACCGCTTAACAGACTTTTTAATTCCTCTATATGCACTGGCTGCTGCCAGAGACAGAGCAATAGACTAGAAAAACCTTTGTTTGATTAGCTTTACATTCATTATATAATGCATACATTATGCCATGTATTACGCACTACACAATGCAGTGCTCATTATACAACCCATACATAATATAACACAGACTATTTCAGAAGCAGGAAACTATCCAATGTCACTTATCAACCAAAATCCATGCAGAAAATTCTGATCCTGTGAAAAGCATGTGATTAGGCATTTTTTTTAAAGTAACAAAGTAAAAAGAAAATTTGGAAGAGAAGCTTGGTAATCAATATTTTTGACACCAAGAGTCAGATATGCAAAAGCTGTAGCTGAAGTCCCAGAACTGTACTTTCACCAGGAGAAAATCTGAACAGAGAAATGCAAGCCCCTTTATTTCTCATGCAGTGCTGGTCATGCACAAAATAAAGGCATATAACACATCAGTTTTAGGTATTTACAGAGGTTTAATTTAGAAAAATAACCTTCTGGTCTTCCATGCTGGCCTGAAAGATGGTAAATAAAAAGGCATATACTTTCACTTTACCTTAAAACAAGAATGTGTGTTGCTACTATAATAAGTTTTAATGTAGTTGTATTTCTGTTACTCTGCACTTCAGTGAGGGAAGGTACTAACTATTCATAATAGTGAGGTATTCGTTGATGAGAGCCTTAGTAAACAAGCAGAATCAAGTACCACATGATTTATTTCCAGTCTTGCACAAGACACCTTTTAGAACCTCTGTACTGCTCTCCGTAGTGAGGCTGTGCCAAAAGGTCAAAATAAGACAGATAGTAAAGAACATAATTAACACAATGCTTGGTTGTGCTTTACACTCTTCATAAGGTAAAGCTTTAAGGGCACATCAGAAAAAGAGGTCAGTAGTAATCAGTGAGAGAGGCACTAATCTGCAGTATGTTCTGTGGTGTTTCAGATCAACACAGATTACATTAAGCTGCATGACTTGCCTGCAGTGACTCCTACCATGTGACACAGAAAATAGTCAGCACTGGGAGTCACAAGAAGATATCTTCAGGTTCCTGCAGACTAATGCTTTCACAGGAGGTGCGGGGGGAGAGGCTTTCAGCACAACTCATCACCACATAAAAAGTGGAACTGACAGCATAAATAAGATAGATTTCCAAGCAAAGTACATCTTATTGAATTTATATGTCACTTGGGTATGCTTGCATTCAAACGCAAGCCAACAGTGACTTGCTTTTATGCCTTTCTGTATGCAACTTTCCTGGGTTCTAAAGACAAGTTTAGTAACAACCTCCTAAGGATGCAAATGTAATACAACTCTTGTTTTCAAAGGGAGCTTTCACCTCCCTCTTGAATAGAGGCCCACTGAAGGACTTTCATTAATCAGTTTTGCTGTGGAAAACCCAAGGCCATTGCTGAATGAACAGCAAGCACCTTTCAGAGGTGGTATGACGGTAAACCTTTCCTTGTCTCCATGAACAAAGAAATAACACACAGTCAAAAAGCTGCAAGGGGAGCAGTCACATACATAAGTGTGCTATTTGATTTGTATAAATAGCTTTCCATCAAGTGCCATTAAAAACAGTAATAAAACCAGGTTATAGTCCCACAATGTGCTTCAATTCCCAGTTTAAGTTTGGTTTATACATAAAAGGTTTTTTGCTCTTAGGCAAACAGAAAGATGACTAACAGTTTCTTCATGGAACTCCACATGCCAAACTCCTTATAACCCAGGGACTTCACTGCATGCATCTTTGTGCCAGAATGCGAAATTACTGATTCAAGCTTTTATTTTTTCTGCACTCACCAACCTCAATCTGAAACAGATCCAACTATACAATGACCTTCTATATACTTTTTTTTTTTTCTAGGATCCAAGTTCTTTGGATGCCATGTTCCAGCTGGGTTTTACTTTTAGTCCATACGACATTTGTTCTAAGAGTCTCAACGTGTGAGCAGACGTGGATCTAGCATTTACCATCGTTAGTATTCATTTCCCAGTAAAGCTTAAACTAATACTCTTGGTACAGGGACCATTTATGTGGACAATGTATGATTGCTTCAGAAACAAAGGCATGGCATTTATCAGCCATTGACAAAAACTGAATTTCTTTACTGTGTTAAGCCTTAACAGTATTTTCATTGCACACTGAGAATACAATTATCACATTCATTTGTGAGAACAGACACCTAATGAACCACCAAGCTTAAAAAGGCTGAAATTCATACCTATTCCATTCAGGTTCAAACCCTCAATTTCCACACTTTGCAGCTAATTAGTGTAGGGGAAACTTTCCTACTATCCTAGGTTCCCATTATTACAATTTTCAAAACTCATTCTTTATCTTTCCCTGCACAGACAACCAAAACGTATTTTTCTATGAAAAACGATAATGAATTTTTTTCTTCTAAATATAGAACAACTGTAAAATAGAAGACATAAATTCATGGAACTGTCAACTTCAAAAGACAGATGTATCCTATATTGCCCTGAGGAAGGCTATTTGGGGCCAAGACTGGGGCAATTTTCCTTTAAAATATTCTGAGTGAGTCTCTGAAAACCTTATGATAAGTAGACTAGGGTGAAGATACAACAGATAAATTTCCTCTCCTGAGTCATGAGGAATTGTCATGACTGCTGACATCCCAAAGACAACTCTTTAGCCCAAACTAACAATTACACAGCAAAGTAGCTCTGGTGAGCACAGGGAAAACTTCCAAAGTGCATAAAAACTTTTATTCTATTAGAAATCGCTTTAAAAAAAAGTTTGTCATAGTGTTGCCCCACAGGCTGCAAGACATTTATAAGATATACCCAGAGTTGAAAGGATGGCATCAAGGTCTGTGAAGTCACAATAATTTTTTCAATAAGCTGGATTATTGACCAGCTTCTTATTTTCAACGTCCCATTTCTCCACAAGCGTAACAGGGTAACAAGGTACAAGCGTAACAAGGTCAGTTTCCATAAGTGCTCTCAGAGACTGGGCTTGCTCAGGAAAAAAAGCATCTCTTTGAAGCTGTGACTGCTGCACTGTTGTGTGTCTAGATTCTTAGCTGGCATAAAGCAGAATAACTCCATTCTGTTAAACTACACAGCCTGATGAGAACCTACTCTGTCTAAGTAAGTAGTGAATAACCTATGGTGTACTATAGTATAAAAGTTTTATAAGTATGCATTCAAAGTGAGCTTTAGAATTGACTCTTGCTTCATAAATTCACAAAGTGAGCAGCAAACTCATAAAAAATATGTATAGCTAGCTTTCTTGAGAAATGTTTAAGCTGTACACAAATATCTACGGGGGAGTAGCAAGATACACCAGCTGAAATTAATTAGAAACAATACTGGTTGGTTAGATTGCTAGCTTTATCTATGCCAGTTAAGGATTTTTATATAATCCATTTTACAACAGTCTTCTGGATTTAACAAAGCCATAGTCAGAGGAGTTTAAATACCTTTCTCTCCTCTTTTGCAGAAAATGTTTCACTAGTAAATCAGACTCATGAATAAACAGAGTACACATGGAATAAAGTCTTTTGCATCATAAAACTGTCCTGTGGCCATCTGTTCAGAACACTTTTTGGTTTAGGAAAAAAAAAAAGCCAGTAAACCCCTATCTTTTTCAATCCAAGAATAACCTTAATTACACTCCTCAACGAGCACAAAGAAACCAGGTTGAATATTTTGTATCCAAACCTAGTAGGTCAGAAGAGTAGTGGTAAAATAATAAAGGAAATCATTCCTGAACAGGAATATTGTAATGCAGCCGTGGATCACTTCTGACACTTTCAATTAAGGTTTTATTGAATTGAGCACTTAGAAATGTTAATGAATGGTGGTGTGGTTGTTGTTTTTTTTTTAAAAAAAGATACTTCCAGTTTCCTTCAATTGTATGACTTTTCTATAAAAACGTGTTACATTTGTATTTTGTTTTTACATTTCACTCCCAGGTAACTGCACTGAAGAGGAACACTGAATCCTTATGCTGAATTCTTTGCAAACTAAACGCTCTACAGAGTTTGCTCTTTGAGAGACATTTACATGTTAAGATTCTTACATTAAAAAGTATGATAAATTTGCATTATTACTACAGTAATTTTTTAATAATTCTATTTCTAGAAGACAGGATTATTCAATCTACATAAATACATCTAATAAGACTTGAAAAGCAACTTTACAACTGAAACTCTCTGCATAATTTGACACACCAGAAGGCTGTGCTGCCATTCAGAGAGACTTAGACAGGCTGGAGAGTTGGGCGGGGAGAAACATGATGAAATTCAACAAGGGGAAGTGCAGAGTTTTACATTTGGGGAAGAACAACACCATGTCCCAGTACAGGTTGGGGGCTGAACTGCTGGAGAGTAGTGTAGGTGAAAGAGACCTGGGGGTCCTGGTAGACAGGAGGATGACCATGAGCCAGCAATGTGCCCTTGTGGCCAAGAAGGCCAATGGCATCCTGGGGTGCATTAGAAAGGGTGTGGTTAGTAGGTCAAGAGAGGTTCTCCTCCCCCTCTATTCTGCATTGGTGAGGCCACATCTGGAGTATTGTGTCCAGTTCTGGGCCCCTCAGTTCAAAAAGGACAGGGAACTGCTCGAGAGAGTCCAGCGCAGAGCTACGAAGATGATGAAGGGAGTGGAACATCTCCCTTATGAGGAAAGGCTGAGGGAGCTGGGTCTCTTTAGCTTGGAGAAAAGGAGACTGAGGGGTGACCTCATCAATGTTTACAAATATGTAAGGGGTGAGTGTCAGGGGGACGGAGTTAGGCTTTTCTCGGTGATGACCAGTGATAGGACAAGGGGTAATGGGTGTAAATTGGAGCATAGGAGGTTCAAGGTGAATATCCGAAAAAATTTTTTTACTGTGAGAGTGACAGAGCACTGGAACAGACTGCCCAGGGAGGTTGTGGAGTCTCCCTCACTGGAGACATTCAAAACCCACCTGGATGAGTTCCTGTGTGATGTACTCTAGGTGACCCTGCTCTGGCAGGGGGGTTGGACTAGATGATCTCTCGAGGTCCCTTCCAGCCCCTAAGATTCTATGATTCTATGATTCTATGAATTAAAGAAGAACCTGACAATGCCTAGTGTGAACTTCAGCATAATAGTTTCATCTGGCAATGCTCTCCTTCCTGGTATTTTCTGCGAATGTGTGCCAGTATGATATAGGAAGAATCTTCATGGGATTTGCTATACTCATTTTACAGTAGTACTTGTAAAAACACTACATCTCTGAATAGGCTATTTTGAAAACTTCTGTCTTTCCTTCCAAGATAATTTTCATTCCAGCTACTCTTGAGTTGATCAGTTATCTTTACGATGAAACTCACCTGCTGTTTGTGGGGAGAGAGGGCAGAGGCAAAGTGCAATTTTATTTTTCTTTATTCTTGGGTGCGTCAAACATGCAGGATGCTTTCCCAGTCACAGGCTTTTTTAATAGCTGTGAATGAAATCCACCTGGACTAAGAAGTAGCACTCATCAGACAGCTTGAGATAACTGTTTTGGAAAAGAAAAATAAACAAAACCAAGAAAACCCAAAAAACCCAGCAGGCTTGGCAATTCAGTTCATCCTGCAGCATCTTTCTTTCTTTCTTTGCTCTGGAACCAACACAGCAGAACCAAAAGGAACACTTCACAGACTGCATTAGAACTATGACTACTCTGACAACAGATGTATAAAAACACATGCCTTCTTATTACAGTAGCAGTTTATGATCTCCTGAAGATGCACACCCATTATAATTAAACCACTCTGAAGCACTGAAGGCACTAGTGTTATTCTAGCAGAATAGGATGTAGTGCAGAAATGTCCTCTACAACACTGAAAAGCCACTCTCGCTCCAGTAGCATAAAATCCCTTCAAGCTTTTCCTAGACCTCAATTTAAAGACTCAAAATAACAGCAGTTACAAGCCTCAAAGTAATTAATATGTTCGGAAAACTCACATCAAGATAAAGCTCTTGTCGTAAGAAAGTCACTACACTGACAGATTAAGGCCTCAGTCTTACAATGTCATTAACATTATCTGAATACAGTAACAAATGTATAACTCTTATGATCAGCTGTAAGTGCCTCAGATGCACAAACACCAAAACCTCATCCCAGAGATTTTTTTTTCACCTTGTTCTAAATCTTTAGCACGATGTGCTGTCCTTACTCTAAGGAGACAGAATAATATGCATTATGTCCATTAGAAAGTATTTGCAGTATTATCTACAATAAAGGACTGACTCTATAATTTAACATGTGTAGTTACTGTATTTCAATGGCAAATTTTTACTTGAGAGAGAACACCACAAATTGCTGACATCCACTCCCTACAGCATTTCACAATTTTAACATTTACAAACATAATTTTGTTCAACAAGGCTTAATGTCCCTCTTGAAATTGTTAAAGAAATTTGCCCAGGTTTCATTCACTGAAAAGGCAGGGGAGTTGAGTCATAGCATAAATATTCCAACAGTTCTGCATTTCCTATTAAACAGCAATACATTTCTCCACCATATAAAACCAGAATAACAAGAGTACTCCTTGCCATACAAATGGAGTATGTTCTTAAAAACTCTAACTTTTCTTTTATTCATATCAATACAAACTGGACACTAGTTTCATTAGTGACCTACACTATCATACTTTCTAATTCACATTTTTCTCAATATTTCTCAAACTCAGCCTGAAAACTATGCTTGTTAATAAA
>NW_009952707.1:1036736-1098653 GCF_000747805.2 Chaetura pelagica | reverse complement strand
GCAGGAATGTGTAATTTGTGGGCTAAGTCCCAGTAACTAATCACAATACAAGAAGAGTCTTAAATTACTTTGCAAAATCAGAGATTATGTTATCTATAGGGCAATTCATTTGATTTCCTCAGAAGCATGTTCCCTGACTAAATTTAATGTGCATTTATGGGATGTCAGACACTATCCTGATGTATCTCCAAATCACAACTCAATACAATAGCCAAGATCCTAGGGAAAAAGAGTTCTCTCCCTGTTTAATAGCTTGATAATATTAGTGGCATTGCAGCTATTACAGAACCAACAGCATGTTTCACAGTTCAGAAGCTCCGTGTACATTTAGTGCAAGAGAGACAGATCAGTATCTGGAGGTACACAGCTCTAGAGGGGTCATGAGCAGTGAGCAGCTTTAGGCCCTCTCCATACCTTGTCCCAACTCAGTTGAACTGCAGTTGGTTTGCAAGGTGAGTGGGTATCATTTCCTCCATGAAGTATTACGTGGCCAAGTAACAGAGCACATAATTAGTTACTAAAAATACTTCATGTCTCAACAGAATAAGTGTGGCTCAAAGGCCAACTGCATAATTTGCTGGTGCTATGCTTCAACCAAAGGCAGTGGAGGACATGGTCCCCCACTTTACATAAAGGATTTTAAAAAAATAAACAAAAAACTCAACCCAAAACATAAAACCAAATTAAGAAGGGGGAAAAAAAAAAGAAAAAAAAAGCTACCTGCAGCTCTCATTTAGGAAAATAAGTTTTCACAAGAGATAGATTTGGGTCATTTTCTTTCATTATTATTTTATTTCTCAGAAGCACTAATATACTGTACAAATATTACAGAATTAATCCCACCAGTAACTTTCTGCCTCCTGATTCCAGCAAGGTTATGAAAATATATTTATTCTGGCTTGGAAATTCAGACACAGTACAAATGGGATTTTAAGTCTACAGAGATTTCACAACCATATCCAAGAACTTGCACAGTTTGGTGCTCTCTTCACAAAGCAGCCTTCTGAATCCATCACCACTATAAACCCCTTTAAACTGAAAACTCTTTACCTTTGTGCTGATAGAACCTCTGTAACAATGTCTTCACTCAGCTCTGAAAGATCATTAATGAAGGCAGTCAGCACCACCCTCAGAAATACTTCTAAAGCATACCTACATGTTTATTTATGCATAAAGTTGACACTGCTACTCTAATTACTACAGTGTACTTTTTTGATAGTCAAACTTTTTAGAAGTGTTAAAAAACTTACTTGTTCAAGAGTTGCCTACAGAAAGAGTGCATAATCTTTTTTTATTCACTTCTCATTAGATTCCAAAATTCTAAATACATCATAATATTTTCTGCCCTTTTTTTACCATCTAAGGCAGATTCCCAGTCTGAAATTCCCTATCTTAGCTTATTTTCTATTTCTGGAATGTATATTTTAGATAACTTATTCACTGACAGTGCCAACGTGCCGACATACCACTATATTTTTGCATGAAAAACAGTACTTTCTCCTTTGTGTTTATGCCTGTTTCTTTGTTAAGCAGAGTATATTTGTTCCTTCCTGCTTCTCACACAGATCTATTATAAGTTCCCCAGCACAGCAATTCTATTTTAGTTGATGCTACTAAATAGAGACCACCAGACTAAGCAATGCCAGGCTTGCAGAAATCTTTACGCCTTTATGTCTGTAAGCTGGACTGCTGGTCATATTTGAAGACTGTTACTGGGTGGTCATCAGAGATCAGTTTTCTTTGAAATGATCAGTGAGGGTGAGGCATCTAAGCCACAACTTCAAAGTCAGTTGAGCTCATCTCCCAATTATCCTAGGCTGTTTAGTGTCACAGCTGACTTTCTGATAGGAATTCAGCTATGCTTCTTCACTTAACCCTCAGGCACAGTAATTTTATTACTGAGATGGAATGTCTGAGTAGGTAAGTTCTGGAAATGGTACAGAAATCCAGGAAGAGTAGGTTGGCTTGCAATGCCCAAGACAGACTTCATCAGAAAAGTTGGCTCACTGAACTAAGGAAGTAAAAACCAACAGTCTATGGAAATCAATGGTCTGACACCATTAAGCTGTTTTCAGATTTGGAACAGCTGTTCCATAACAGCTGAATTGCCATCCCAGGAGCACTTGGTAGCAAGCAACCTCACTAGTGTCAGCCCACACAAATTTTGCAGGAATATGAATCGTACTGGCAAATGGGGCAGCAAGCCCCATCAATAGCTGCCTGGCTACTGAAAAAGAAGTCAGATCTGGCCCCTCCTTAATTCTCTTAGAGAAACAAAGATATTTGGCTTTGGAAGATGAATGGTTGCGTGGAAGTCATCAACACTGCTCATATGCTCAGTGTCTACCCTTTCTGTGTTCTTTTTTTCCCCCTTTTTTTCTTAGAAAAGTGACAAGAACTACAGCTGGAGAAAAAGGCCTAAAGCTGAAATGGGACAACAGTTGCCTTTTACTGTAAAATATTAAGAGCAAGTTAGTCCACTCAATCAGCTGTGAGTTGCACATGGGTTGTGGGTTAGTATAAATTGGAAATGAGAAATAGCTGCTATTTGTTAATTTGTGACAAATCATCACTGTAAACTGACACTGCTCTCCCACAGTGTCAAGACTATTATTCAATATTATAAACAAAACCCAAAAGAGCTGCCATATCAGACAAGACTTTTGGTCAATCAGACCCAGCATGCTACCTCCACCAACAGCAAAAAAAAAAAAATGCTTTGGAAGAAAACCAGCTTTTGTCTGCCATGTATGTAATCAGTTGAATCACTGCTCTGCATGCTGACTTCTTTCCACAAACAGACCATAATTCCACTGGGAAAACTACAATTGCAATATATTGGAAAAGGACTATAGCACAGGAACAGTCTTTCTTTAGTACAAGGGACTGTGGTCCTTCTGCACATTGATTCCAAAAATAAGAGGACAGCACCCAATGTAAGTTTCATTGCTAAGACATTAAAAGTACATTCAGATAAACAGCAGCTTAAAGCAAAGCTCATCAATCAGCTCTTTCCAGACAAAACTTTCATACCTATTTCAATTCAGCTCAGCAAGCACTAGCAGACTTGGGAAGCCAAATAAGCATGGCCAAACTATGATGAAAATCATCAGTACTCCCACTAATTGTGGGAAAGGAGGTACAATTTGCTAAAAATAATTTATTTGCTTTTTAAATAAGAATCCATCAAAGCAAAACCTTCTCTAAAACAGAGTTGAGCAACACTTGTTCTTCCATTTATTACACCAACCAATTTTAAGTACTTGTTACAAACATTAGATTATGTCTAGTCTCCTCCCCTGATTTGTACAGCTCAAGAGGCCTTTGAGGTCTATCCTCTGGAACACAATCTTCTGTAGTACAGTAAAATAAGCAACAGCTTTAATCTGTGACTGACGTAGTGTACAACTCTGTCCAGCACTACTTTGGTCCTAATAAGATTTTCACTACCCAGCACACAGGGTAGCATAAGCTGAATGGCTGAACTAATTAGCAGCTGCTTTCACTTCATCAGCTTCACCCAGCAGAGGAAATGGCAAATAACACTACAGCTTTGCCTGGACTGCACACATCTAGTTCCTCAGATCCTGGGCCCTAGCAGCAATGCATTCAGTTCACAGTGTTTGGAACCCTTATTTGATGCAGGCAATATAGCAAAAACCAGGAAAGATCTGGGACATATATTCACAAAAATATTTAATTCCAGTAGCTTTTTGATTAAGCAATAATGCAAAAATACACCCATCAAATATTAATTAAGGCCTGCTGCAATTAAGAGGATGACATATTCAGACAGAAATCTGTAATTTTGCTCTTCTAGCTATGCCCAGACAGACATGGCTGGCTGTACCTTACAAAGCTGAATTAGGTAACTAACCTAAAAGAAGGGAAATTAAAATTGGCCACCAGGGTTGCTTTTGAAGATTCAATCTCAATTAGACATAATTATTCCAGAACCAAGTACCACAGTTTGAAGATACAGATCTCAGCTGACTCCCAACAGCTCACCACTTTGCTCCGATGTTTTATGAGGAATGCATACTCTGTGCACAAACATTTGGGTGTCTTAAGAAAAGTTTCTCTTGCAATGTGCTGGCTGTGGGAAGCTGGCTGTTACCCATGGATGGCAGATGGCATAATCAAAGCAGCACAGCTGCACTGTAAGCAACTCCTACACTAAATAAATTACTGCCTCTGATAATGGGAGTCACTCTGTCTCAGGAATGAAAACAACAGAACCCAAAGGAAGCGGAAAAGCAACTGGGCAGCCATAGGGAGGCCCAGACTTCCTCATCCTCTCTGTTGCACATTCCTGGTAAATCTGCCACATGTTAAGTGTCCCCAGGCTGAGAAGACTCTTGCATTACCAGCTGGAGGACACAGGGTGTTCATTTTATTTTTGAGCCCATGGACTGGAAGTCCTAAGATGTCCAGTGCTGTTGTGTTTCTCTGCCTACAGAGATGACACTAGCAACAGAAAAACAGCACATCACTGCTACTATAGGATGGGATCCTTGTTCTCCAATTTCATTACTGCAATACCTATGAAGAAGTTTCTTAACCACTGCTCAAAACAGTGTCCTACTACTGGTCTGCTCTCGGTTACAAAGGATTAGATTGGTCACCACTGTGTCCACCTGAGTGCTGCTTAGTGTGCTCTGCCAGCTAAATCCCCAACAACCTGTCCTGCCTCCTGACTTAACTTCCAGGCAGAACAGCCACAATCCTAGCACGTTTAAAGCAGCTCTGATATCTCCAATATATGACAAAGAACCTTCTGTCTACCAGCACCAAAATCCAGTTCATACATTTCATGGAAGACAGGTACAAAACCAATATAGTCCACAAGATAAAACTTTAGTGTTGTACTACCCATGTACAGTATTTTGTAGGATCTAAACATGCATCTTAATTGACATAGAAGAAGACTTCCTTAAGTCACCTATTTCAAGGACCAAATGGAAACACATTAAGAAATTCTGTTTTTTTCAATACCATCACAGTAGCAAGAAAAAATGGCTGCTTAAAAAGTGATCTTAGCCTACAGAAACAACTCCTCCAACTCCTCCTCTCAGACCTGTAGGAGTGGTGGTTTAGTTTTGCTGTTAATGCATCTGAGTTACACCTGAATTTGCAAGTTACACCTATTAATTAGCTATTTCAGGATATACTTGGATTATTTTAACACTGCTGCTTCACTCAAGGCACCATATTTTCAAGAATTATCTTGGCCAGAATCTTGAACATGCATTCTATTCTTGGCATGCCTCAAGGATGCCAAAACATCTCCATTATGAATTTAAAAGATTTAAATTTGACATATTGTCTCAATTATAATATTAATTTCCCTTTCAAGTCTAGCAATAACATACTTTCTCCAAACTATGGTGCATATGTTCTTATTAATTGTAATATTATGCCCCTATGGAAATTACATGCTGAAGACTTTAAAGCATACTTGTCAAGAAAACTCCATAATCAAATTGCCAGAAGTCTTAACATATAAAAACCTTCACATAGTCAAGAACACCTTTGAATTGATTTATTTATATAGCTTATAAGATACATGAAATTATAAATTCTGTAGAACGGGAACTAAGGGAATTATATCTATTATATTTCATATATATACAGTATTATGAGCTGTTTCCTATCAAAATCAACTGAACAGGCACAGAAATATAGCTGAAAGGAAAGGGGACAGGCAGAAAACTTTTAGAAGTCAGAATGGAAATTTTCCGAATGCCTCCCTCCCACTGTTCATCTCATGGAAAAGCACTGGGATTCAGTAAAGATATGAAACTATCTATAATAACACAGTTTCATAAACTAACAAACCCAGCATTACTTTGTCAGTGTCATAAATTAATATAAATTATCATTATTGCAGCTGGGATCAGAATCTATTCCCTAGGTTATGAAGAAGGTAAGCAAGTATTCAGCACTTATTCGTGCTAAAAAAAGGAGAGCAGTCCTTGTTGGCTTTGCTCTCCTCACCTGCCTGACAGAGCATGGTAATCCATCAGTCTGGACTGGTGGAGGTCACAATTCAGAAACATTCTCAAAGTCAAGGACACTCCTGAAAAACAAATAAGCCTCTTGATGAGGCAGAGTAAATCCCCCAAGGCCAACTGCCACATATTCCTTGCAGTCTTTTTTTTTTTTTCTTTCCTTCTTAATTTTCACCACCTTTTTATGCAGCTTTCCCCTTCTTTATGTCAAAAGCCACTAAACTCATTAAGTACTTAATAATGTTCAAACAAGAACATGAACAAAGAACTAGCTGCAATAATTTGAAAGTCTTCCATTCATCTCAAACACCAGCAGACCAGCAAATGCTCTTAGCCCAGTGCTGCAAAGCAAGAGCACTGAACACACACTGTGCTATTCAGAAGGCATGAACTGCAGCCTCACAAGAGGGGTGGTACATAAGCTTCTTGCACCCAGTCCCACACTTCTCCCTAGGAGAGAAACCTGGGGCAAACCTACAGAAAAGTCAGCACAGCAAAATTAAGTTTGTCCATAATATACGGGGAATCGTGACATACTCTAATAAACATGTAAATGAACCAAAAGAATTATATCAAGGTGCTAAAGACATTTGTTTGCCTATTTGTAACAACAAACAGGAAAATAAATGTCTTTAGCAACGATGCCAAAGGCAACAGAATAGATCTAGAAATAGACAATGAAGAGCTATACTACACATATTGCAGCTTGGTGATCATCTATTGCTCCTTGCTCCTTTCTCCATCTCACAGGAAGCTGGTGTCTCATAAGGCACTCCCATGGCTGCCCTGTATAAATGTTTTTTCAGAAACGTATTTTCATACATCTTTCTACAATTCTCTTAATTTTCCAGCTTCACAGAGAATGGAAATTTCTCAAATCAGATTAATATTTTGAAGTGATCAAATACATCGTTAAGATTCCTTACACTTCAATTTATATGTGCACATGAAGCTAATTAATACACTAACTCTTTCCTTGGATTTCATCTGCAAATTTCAAGGCCTCTTGCTCATGTACACTGAAGAATGAACTAGGGGGATGCACATACATATTCATATAAATAATCATATACATTAATAGAGCACATTCATATAAATATTACAGCAGTCAACACACATGTGGGTGGCGTGGGGTGAATTCTCCACACTAACCTCTACAGTCTATTATCCATTCCTGTTTGTTATTTCAATATCCTTGATCCCCTATAGCAAACTCTGAATTTGCTGCTATATGGAATACAAAGAATATGCTAACCAGACACAGAGCAAGGTAATATGCAGGTCACAAGAAAGCAAAAACTGGAAAAAAGTCACACTGTACAAGCTATTTCTGGTGTTATGTTCAACAGTCACTCTATGATTCTTGAGGGTGCAGTGTACAATATATGTCTCTTCATCATCCAGTTCCCCTGGAATATCTTACACTGCAACAGGAAACAATCAAACTCTAAAAGTAATTTCCTAAAGTCTTCTAAGAGCAACATGTTTCTTTCCATAGAGATAGTTAAGCACAACTACTTTATTTGTCCCCTTTATCACCTCCACCTTCTTAAATAGTAATTGAAAAATAAAGCATAGCTGTGACTCTGGACATCATGGTAGTTTTTTAAGATTCACAGCTTAGTTCAGAAGCAGTACCCAGCCAGATCCTGCTTACTTATGCTGTCATCCAAGCGAAGTCAGGACCTATGATCAAGCAAGATTTTTTCTCTTTGTCAGCTGAGATGACAGGATGACTTTTGAATACTGTAGCTGATGAATGTTCTAGACACTCCACCTTCCAAAGTCACTGAAACTGTCAGTTGTCTGGACCATCTCCCAAAAAGAGAGGAAATAAATAATTCTGCTTCTGTGAGTGAGTTACAAAGAGTGATAACAACACTGGAAGAACCCCAAGAATGTGGGGAAGAGGAAAAGTGGAACCAAAACACAAGAAGGTGGTTTAATTTATGACTTTTTTAAAACACTTAACTAATTTGGAACAATGTAACTGATGTCCTTTTACTGACTCAAGAACTCCCAATACCTGCAAAATATTTTAGTTCAATTTCATGCACAGAGGAATTTTACACTGTAAGAGTTCTTCCCATTTACAGGGTAAGGCCAGAAAACCCCACTGCTCATTGAGTTCTACCTCCCACGTAACAGCTCTCTAATTTCAGCCAGGTTTGCAGCATAACCAGTAGCTTGCGGCATATCCTTATCAGTCCTTCCAAAGCTTAATCCAGATCAGCTTTTACCCTGGAAATTCTGCATCAAACTCAAATTTTCAACTATGGCAGTCTTAAGTACAAAAAGCATTAAGGAGTAAAGCTGAATTTCAAAAATACTCCTGTCATTTACTTTGATAATTAAAAATTAGTCTGTAACCTGAATTTGCTTCAGCTAACATTCAAACCTTTGCATTTTGCTATGCTTTTTATCTAAATAACATACAATTACCTCCCACTCATTTAAACACTCTAGTAAAGGACGATAAGGTTATC
Source organism: Chaetura pelagica (assembly GCF_000747805.2). Classification (NCBI taxonomy): domain Eukaryota; kingdom Metazoa; phylum Chordata; class Aves; order Apodiformes; family Apodidae; genus Chaetura; species Chaetura pelagica. The sequence continues at coordinate 1,090,156 of NW_009952707.1, read as the reverse complement.
ATTTAACCTGTGTTTTTCAATTAAAAATAGACTTAATTTCAAGTCTCTGAGATACTGCTAGTCAGAGTCTCTAGTCCTTTGGTAATCCGTAATGCCAACAGACAAAAACATTTGATAAAAATCAACTTTCATATCGTAGCTTTACCCTGAAGAAAAAAGCTTAATAAAAAATACTTTGCATAGCAAATACGCTGCTGATCTTATCCCACAGGTCTGACAGATTAAGAGAAAACAAGATTAGACGAAAATCTGACTTTGATTTATTTTTCCCTGGTAGCATTCCAAAGTCAATGCCAGTGCTTGAAAATAAAAACAAACTGAATTCTCTATTAACCAAAATAATATTCATCAAAATTGTTAAACAGATTTTGATTGCTGCCATTTACATCGGGGGACACACAAGCCAGAATAAAGAACCATCTAACTTGGCAAATCAGATTGTTGGACCTTTCCAATAGTCACTTGGTAATTTTAAAGACATCAGCATTAACAACTGATGCTTTCTCTTCCCATAAGAAACTATTTGCAACACATGCAAAGATATAACCCAGTGCTTGTTTTTCAAGTCACATATGTAATAATGCAGAAATACTTAGAACAAAAATTTTAAAAGCAACAAAATATCACTAGTTGGCTCTTCAGTTTGCAAGAATATGGGTATTTTCACTGTAAAGCTAACACTGGCAATGAGACCTATCATGTTGCCTCCTAACAATTAAAAGAAATATTCCTCTTTGCTTGTAACATTTCCCATTCTAAGTATGAGAAAATTAAATTAAAACTAAGGGAAGGAGAGTAAAAATGTTGATTTACTGTTCATTGTTTTTAATGCTATCTTGGAAACAATCTGTTTCTGCTCCTCAGTCTTAACACTGTGTGCAACTCTTATTTTACATAACTTCCTTACTAGAAATTTTTCTTCCTGTTTATTAATCAACCAAACAATGACAACAAACTTCTACAGCTTCTGATGTTTCTTAAACATCATGTTTATAAATGTAAATGCAAATCTGCTCTTCAAATGTTTACTTTACCGGAAGTTCATCCATGCTCTGGAAGTTAACGAGCCCCCTGAAATTCCTTCATAAATACTTTCCTTTCTGTAGCATTTCTTCTCTATACATAAGTGTCTGGGGAACATCGATAAAAATCAGTCCTATGTAGTAAAAGCCATTTTACATAAAAGCCTTTTATCAATTTTTAGGTATTAAAACTAGAGATTCTTCGTAGCAGTTGCATACAAGGTGAAATCACACACAGACTAATCGACAAGTGTATTTTCTTTCCCATATTCAACATACAAACAGTAAGAATGTAGAAGGAAGTTACCTTTACTTCCAGAGCATCTGTCTTTTAGCAGCAATCCAGCCTTCTTACTCCCTTGGCCTACTGAAGGCTTGCAGTTGAAAGCAATTCAGCAGTGCCCCTGCTCCCATTTAAATCTCATAACCAACAAAAAAAAGGTTTAACCTTACTATTGTTCTCAGTGGGAACAGAAATGGCAGTTTCCTCTTTGTTGTTAAACATTCTTTAAAAATAAAAATACCTAGATTTTTAATGGCTACCTTCTATACAGGCAGCATTCATTAGTACATAAGACAATAGTGACTGTAAACGATGCACAAATTCATGGTGGTCTCATGCACGTAAAATAGTTGAAAAATACCCAGGTTGTAGCTCAGGTCCATGCTGCATCTGTGTTTCTCTGGGAAGGAGGTAGATTATGTTTGTGAACTAATAATCACACTTCATTAAATCCTGTACAATCTTTTTTTTTCTTTTTTTTTTTTTCTTTTTTTCTAGCTAGCAGAGATGCCTTTGAAGCAGAAAAATAACTGTTTTCTATAGCTTCTCTTTCTCATACCCAAGATCAGTTGGCAATAGAACCATGCAGCAGGATGCCACTCCATTAAAAGGAGTCGGTTACTAGCACTTAGAATCTGATGCATCTTGAAAGGCTGCCCATCTCACTGTCATCATCTTAGGATTTTACTTATTGTGCATGGGGTGGAGGAGCAACAAATGGCCCTAAGGGCTCTCATGAGCAAACCTTAAGGCTTCAAGTCTGCTCATTAGTTGCTGCTGTAAATGAATTTGGTTTCAGTACTGTTTAGCCATAGGGAAGATGATGAGCATCACAAAGTAGATTCAGGCTATCTGTAAACCCTCTCTAGGTCAACTAAACTGCCATCACACAACATGGAGGTAAATTTTGCTCTTAAGTTTTGTCTCTGCAGTCATATTCCTTTCAATAGCATCACCTGGGAATAATTACACTAGAAGCTGGTTCAGTGCACAGGAATCTCAAGATTATTTTTTTCATGGGAAGAGGAATCGGAAAACTGATTTTAAAGAACTATTTTGAAAACATGTTTTTAATGGGTATAGTATAATTATGTTAGAGCTGTTTTTTTCCCATTCCAACCCTGACAGACATCTTTAAAGACTATAGGCTGCTTGAGAATATGTGCATAATGCTTATCATGTGACAACCCCACTGACATCAGAAACCTCAAAGACAAGCATATGACTGGGCCACTGAAAGGAGTGCCCATTAGCAACACATCATTTGGAAAACAAAATGAGAAGAGGGGTGTAAGATAAAAACAAAGCTCTAGCATTTCTTCAAAAGTTCTGAAACAAATATGTGGGTAACTTCAAGGGTCAGCACAACTCTTATAGTTAGACTGCATATCACAAAAATAATTATAATGCTGCACATTTCCTTACACATACCCAGCTGCCTCATAACAAAGTAGGTTTTCTGTTAAGGAGTCTTCATTCATACACCACCAGTGAAACTATACCTGTAACCCTGCAGACCAAAGCGAACATCTCAGCCATGGAGCTGACAATTGTTTACTGAGAACACAAAATAATGTAAAAGAATCAGAAAGCCAATTTTCTCCCCACTGTGAAGTATAAAAGGAAGTAAATAGATCTGCTAAAGACAAGGTACAAATAACCCAGAGAACCAGCAGAGCTATATATCTCCCATGATAGGAGCCTCTACAGACTTAAAACGGGTCACGTGATACCTGATTAAATCCAAAGCTGACAGTCTGTCCAAGAGCAGGAGAGAATCCACTGCAGCATCTATATTAATTAAATCTGTACTACAGAGAAAATGAAAGGGAGTGTGTGTGCATGCATGTGGGAGTGTGTGAAAACACGATTGAATAAAAAGGCAAATGGCTTGACCTGCCAGATGTGATTACTGTTTATTTGTAAGAGTATTTATAGATGGGCAATTGAGTGTTCATTATTAATGAGTAAATCTAGCTATGCAGGTTAAATTAATCAGCCCTGTATGTACAATGGTAACTCCTATATGTAACTCAGCATAACCTAAATACAAGACTGTTATAATTTATTAGGAGAAGAGAGTAAATTGAAAATCACCAGAAGTGAGATTTGCAGGATTACTGTTTATTAAAATTTTCAGCAACACAACCTGAGGCACTTTGCCATCTATAAACTTCAACTTGCTTATTACTCTCCATGAGTTCTATTCTCTCTCTCAGCTACTGTGGTGCTGCTAGTGAGGACATGCTTTTCAAGAATGGTTCTCAGAAATGCCTGCTTGTTTCATGTTAAGAGCTAAAATAAAAACAGAAATGTGAGACACTAAATAACATGTGCAATCCAACTTGGTCTCAGTAAGTCAGAAGATCAGTCAAATAAAGGGCAAAAAGGAGAGAAAAAGTATTATAAATAAATGGGTCCATAATGACCAGAACTAATGACAACTAATTTCCGACCACCTTCTGTTTGATATTTTGCTTCTTTAATTAGAGACAAGCTCTAGCTAAGCAAGCTTGTCAACTAAGGCACTGATGGTTCATGCATGTACAAACTCTTATTCTCAGCATGAGCTCACACTGCAACATTTTCTGCAATAGGACAACATCAAAGGGCAACTTCACATCTGGCCAACTATGTTCCAAGAAGCAGTTAGAACTTAGCGTCTTTGAGATCTCTCCGTTGTAAAGTTTAGCCCAAAATCAACCAGCCAGGTTCAAATGTTCCTGTATAAGAACACAGGTCTCTCTCCAGAATGGCTTATTTTCTGCAGGTTTACCTGTCTTATGGGCAGTTTTTTTCTCCTTCAGGTTTGACTTGTTCTCACCTTTGTCTCAACACCTTTTTATCCCTTTCTTAACCAAATGTATTTACTAAGGAAATGGCAAATGTTGTTGGTGTAGCTCTTAAGGGGTGTGGGAGAGAAGACTTACTGCCCACAACAGAAGGCACAGTATTATCATAACAGCAGTATCACTAAGGCATGCCTGCTACCTCTTCAAGAACCTACAAATTACACAGAATAGAGCAGGACTTTACCCCACATACCTGTAAAAGTTTGCCCTCAAATCACTGTAGATGCCTCAGAGACATTTCCTCTGTTAAATGTCTGACTCCCTAGCAGCTTTGAAACAGAAGTACAGTATAGCAAGAAAATGAGGCTTTAGCCCAGAAACAATGAGGTTTTAGCCAAAGGAAGATCAGACCTCAAACAGATCTAATATAAGTAAGGGACCAATCCATTTCAGACAGTGCTAAACAAAGAGTGGAAAAGCAAGATTTAACCCACGGTTAGTCTTTGCTTTTGCTAACATACACTTTACTCTCAAGTACAGCTTTTAATGACCCCCTACTCTACCAGTTCCTTACTAAATTCAGTACAATTCACAAGGTAACCTTCAGGTTACCAGACAGCATTCAGATATGATTGTGGTTTTTAAATTATTTTAAAGTACTATATATGTAGGGCTTTTTTAGATCTCCTTATGAATAAAAGTAATAAACAGCAAGGAACCTCAACCAGTTGGAGGATTGGTTACAATATTAATTTTAGCCTCAAACTCTAAGAGATTTACTAACTGCCTCTGAAAATGTTCTCTCAATCCAAGCAAGACTGGCCTTACTGCTGGATTAAGGTCACAAGGTCATTGTTCCTACCTTCTCTGAAAAAACCCTAAAAGAAACATAGAACAATCAAATTGCCTTTTTCGAATTATTAATGCACTAATACAAATATTTCCACAATACTGCTACAGTTTCATTAGTAGTCTGACTTGTCATGCCACTGCTAAATCATAATTTGAGTCTGAATTTGTCCTGTTTAGCTTTGGTCCCTGCGCCACAGTCCACCATGAAACATCATCACAATGTTTTAGGCTTTATTTGCCAGTTTTGGTGAGAAAGGTGTATTTTGTGCAGGGCTGCATCAGTAACTGCTGATAACAGCAGTGCACCTCCTGGACATGCAATATATCCAGGGAATTGCAAGTGAATTCCTACCAACAACATGTGTAATTACTAGGCACTTACATTAAAAGTTTTCCCATTTAAGACCATACTGTGCTGCTGTCATGGGTGGAAGAACAGATTCTTCACTGCTCACATACCCTTCAATTTATTGAAGGGAGGTCACCTCACTGTGATCAGTGATGCTGAGAAGAATACAGATGGCTGTAATACGCTACGCACTTAGAGGTTTTTAAATTATTAGCAGCTTGCCACCTGAGGTAACCAAGGCACCATTCTTAGTAATGACTGAATCTTCCATATTTGTAAGATATACTGAACACGAGTAGAAAACTCACTTAACAGATGCTTTCTAACTTTGATGCTTCTACTCCCTGAACCCCTACAAACCCATTTTCTTAGGATTTCCATAAATATTGCCTTTTGCCTTTTCTCATTATGTCCTCTATATTCAGAGCAGGTACTTACCACTTGTCCAGAAATTGTCCTTCTTTCCTGCATCTTCCCAGCACCACTTTTTCACAAATCTTCCTTAGGGCTCTGACATCTAATACTGGTCTCGTCTCAGCCTGCCCAACATACTGCTCCTGTCTTTGTGAACCTTAACAAATGTTACAGCAACACTAAGTAATCCTGTAAGGATTTGGGTTCTTCTTATGCTAATACATTTTTCTTCATTTCTTCCAATAGGTCTCTCATAAAATTCCACAGAAATGTACCTACTAGCACTCCCAGCAAACAGCAATCAATATGTCACAACCCAGTTGTCACCTAGCAAAAGAAACAGAAGCCCAAAACCAGATTGTGATCAACAGAGTATTCTGTTACTTGTCAACATTTGACATTTCAGAAAAAGAACATGAAGAAAAAGTGTATGTTCAAGCTGCAAAAACTTCACTCTTCCTCATAACACTTCAACTAATTTTTTCTTGGTCCTTTTTTCTTGGTCCGTAAGACTAGTTTAGCCCTTATTTTACTCTAGATCCTGAATATAAACAGTTAACACTAACAGAGAAATTATGCACTCCATTCTTTCATAAGCAAGAAATAAGTTATATTGTAAAAGACTTAATAAATAAATCCTGAAGACCCTCTAAGGCCCCCACTCAGATACATTTTCTAGGATATGATGCAGAAGCAATCTAGTCCATCAGTTTCTGCTGTGAATAACACTTGAGTACTCCACCTTCTACAATTTTTTGAGCATGTCGCAGAGGCTCATCCTTCCCAGTATGCGCCTCTCACATACCTCAAATGACTTGCCAGTAATCTGTCTACCATTTCTTTTTTTGTAATTCATGCAATATATTAAACTAGAAAAGTAATAAAAAATTAATATTAAAAGAAAATAAAAATAAGTATTTTGAGTAGGCATTTCATGTAACAAGCTGCTTTTGCGTAGTGAGAATTATTTTCTTAGCTGATTTTTCCACTTACTATTATAACACTGCTGCCAAATAACTGACAAGGAAGAGCAGGAAAGGATAACTAACGAGACAGACAGAAAAAGAAGAAAGGTATATCTTGAAATCATACCAGACCTAACTTCACTCCTTCTGGTTTCACAGATTCAGGACAGATAATAATTGCGCTAGTAATTCTGCATTAATAAAACAAGCCAGTTTTAAAATAACACGTGGCATTGTGCAGACTGCTGCAATTAACACTTTTCAGAAAGTGTGTTCATAATGCTATACCTCTCTCAAATAAGTAGACAAGGCATAAAGCCAACGACATACTGCATAAAGGCACATTAACAAGACCTAACAGTAGTAGTTACTCAGCTATATGCTACTTGTTTGCTGTCTTCCAGGCCTTAGTCCAAAAAACCCTTTCAATAGCAGCCTAACTTCATAGCTACTCATATACTTAAAGTCAGCAAAAGCACTCAGCTATCTCCAAATGGAAATCATTAAATATTTTACTAGATCAAAGAAGTACTATTTAGCACCTGCACTTAATTGACTAGGATGAGTTACTTTCTGCACTGTTGCTACTGTAGGTTCCATGGACCATCCTGGGAAAAAAGAGTTGCATATTTCCTTGAGAAGTCTGTTTGAAGGTGTTGGAAATATGGCTTTGTATATTTTCTAACATTATGTATTGTACAATGTTCCATTTATCTCATCTAGGATACCAAATGAAAGACATCAGAATGCCAAAATAACATTTGCTTTTTCAAAGAACTGTGACATGCTTTCCTTACAAGCTCACAAATCTACAGATCAGCGGTTAGTGTCTTTTCCCATACTTAATAAAAATGGATTCTCAATACACAGGATAAGAAAAAAATGGCACTGCAACAAGAAGAGTGAGACACTGTCTCTGAATGCAAAGTCTGAACTGCAACCTATTGGCCCTAGAGTTATACATTCGGTGCATTGAGGCTTCTACATTTCTTCCAGGAATGGAGGGCAGCACATTATTAATAACAATTTAAGGCAAACAGAATGACACCACCAGCATTCTCCTGCAGGCATCATTGGCTTCTCAATCACACTACTACCTACTTATGCTTTTTTTGCCATCTTTTGTAAAATTTAATGTACATTTAGATGAAATATGTATGAGAGCATTACACTGCAAAATCTCAAGCAGGCTGTGTTTCTATGCAAGCATTCGTCATCTCTACAGGAAACTTCATATTTGTAGGTATATACAGCCTTATCTTCTCATCTGTAATGAAATTTCAATAAATAAATAAATAAAGCAACAAAGCATTTGTTAGTTTCCTGGCTGATCTTTTTAGCAAATATATTTTCATCCTTTGTGGCAGATAGCAGGTTATATGAAAAGAATGTGTGAAGAAATGTAATCTTGAGAAACAAAGAATAATAAAAATCAAAGCCATAAGAAATAAAGTCTAACAACATTAGGAGAGACTGCAGCTTAACTTCATTTACTCTTCACTCCTAAGCTTTAGAGATATTTGAGACACACAGTTCTGAATGATAAAAATTCATAGCACCTAGTGATGTATATTCAAGAGTTGCTGAGACAGTAATATCATTTTTATATAACATAAAGCATCACCAAAAAAGCCACACTGAAGAGTGAGATGACAGCTTTTGCATGCTATCCCGAGCTGTCAGTGCTACCTTTAGCTATATAAAGATGTGATATGAAAAAATTCATTTAAATTAAGAGTTTCTTCGAGGAAAATGTGAACAGGCACAGGTCAGGCTTACATGATATAGGAATGGAACAATGACCAAAAACTCACAAATGTATTATTATGTTAGATATTTTCATAAGTTAATATGAACAAGATCAGTGAAGTACATTTTTATTGTCTGTTAGCCAGACTACCAAATATGGATTAAATATCACTGATTCTGAAAAAAAGACCTGACAGAAGAAATATGCTGCAGCTTAGGCTTTGCAGGTGATTATTCAGTGTTGTAAGAAACAAAAGTTTACATAGATTGAGTGGGACACTGGACAAGTTCAGAATGGAAAACGACACAGAAACTACACTCATCTCAGTAATGTCATGAGGAAAATGGTTCAAGTCTCAGGAGGAAATGAAAGGCAACACCACGCACGCTTGCTATGCTCCTGTTCTTCCTTCTTCTTTCTAGTGGCTGCTCAAGATAGGACATCTTTTGTTTGATCCAGCACAGACTTTTTTATCTTCTTAGATAAAGTGGTATAATATGAAAACAGAACGGACAGAAATGCTACAATGAGCACCATTCCACCTCCCACAAAAGATACAATCCAGATGGAAGTCTCCAAAATTTCCCAGCCAACTGTCACTATACAATATTTGATTCAAAATCACTTTCAAATCTAATGAAAGTTGGTAGCAATCTGACAAAGCTAAAAAGGCCTGAGGCTATGGCCATATGAACAGACAAGTAAGGTGGCCCTGTGTGGGCTAACATGACTGTTGAAAAGAATTGCACACAAAGCAAGGTCAGTAATAAAGTGTCCTCTCATCTTGTCTGTATTCTATTCTGTCCTCCCACCTATTCACTTGCTTGTTTCATTCCCATACTATGATTTGTTTGTTGCAGTGTGTATTGTTCAGGACAGGAACTGTCACTGATGTTTGTAGAAGGCTTCACACAGTAGGTAGCATTTAGTGGAAGCCTCTAGCCTCTACCAAAACAGGAATGATAGAAAATAAGACAGGATAGCAGCTGAGGTTTTAATGACACATTGATATTCTTAATTCTCTGCATTAGACCTAAAGTGAGCAGCAAAAAGCTAGTAATGCAGGATGCATTTTACCTCTGAAACATGGTTACATGCCTCACATTTTTGAAAACTCGCTTTTTCTGAAAGGTAATTTCTTCATGCTCTGCAGCTTCACTCAATTTATATTAAGATCAGCTGCATAATAAAGTCCAAGTTTAGTTTTTATTGTTAACTGAATGCTTATAACGTCGAGTAACTTCCCCATTTCTCTCCTGACTTCTTTCTTCCACATCTCTGGTTGTTCCATTTTGTCTTCAGCCTAACTGAATACAGTAAATCCATCAAAGGGGAACTTCTATTTCTGCCTGTAAGGTAAACTTAAGACCTTAGCTACTGTTGATTCGCTTGAATTCATGTAAATGCACAGAGAGGAGTAAAACTGGTTTAGAAATAGGGTATCACAGTAACACAAGGGGAGCTTTGCTGTCACTGACTCCAAATGAAGATTCCTTTTTTCTCTTTTTATAACCTTGTGTTTATAGCATTTCTAACTTCAATATTCGACATTTTTCTTCACTGCTCATGGAAAAACCCAGGTCTAGTGTTTCCTTAGATCTCAGCTAGGTTTAGCACTCTTACATCTCAAGTAACAAGTACAAAAATTAGCCAAGGGACCTTGTTTTGTCTCTGACCAGAATGTTCAAAGACCATTTACAGAAGAAACACATTTACAAAGAAAGCACTTCACAGGAAAACTGTGTTTTCAGTGTTAAGAAAAAAATCATCTCGATGCTTATCTTTTCCACCGTAATATACTGAAGTCAAAATAACACACTCCTATACTTAGCTATTTTGACAACACTGTTGATGCAACATTTCTACTTGTTCTGATGATATTCTTAGAAATTCAGAGATGTTAATTTGCCTAATTTCTCATATACCAGAGCAGAAATTAAGGATTCATGTAATTTCATCCATCTTTGTGAAGTAACACCAATTCACATCAGCTCTAAATTTGGCATACAACAGAACACTGCTCTCATACAGCTCTCAGATTTCTAAAGAGCTTTGCTTAGAAATATTTTCTAAATTTCATGAAGTTTCTGGGCCTTATTATTCTTCAAATCCCATCTCTGATGTATCACATATTATCAAACAGAAGAACATCCCAACAGCTTTATATTAATGCAGTATCACAAAAAGTTCTTGAAATTGGTGTTACTGACCCTGTTCTCTAGGTAAAAATCAAACAAGAGCTGCATAGGAGAGGGGAATTAAGCTCTCAATGTCCTTTTCCCCCCTTTCTAAACTCTGAGATTCGTGTACATGTAATCTTTTGGAGAAGATCCCTCAGAAAACCATTTAAAAATAATTTGGCCTACAAAGTCTGAAAATAACATGGTTAAAGAGAACTTGTCTGGTTTGTCTCCCAAATACAACATGGGATTGTTTTTCTTCACTCCTACTCCAGTTTCATATAAAGCTTTTTCTTTCTAATGTTTTGTTCTTCTGTCATACAATGCATATTGTTAAATAATAAAGTGAGCAGAAAGGGGATTATTACAGGGCATTAGCAGTTTTTAATTCTTTCTTTGTTCCAAAGATCACCCATACTCCTCTTTGGACCTTAAGTGTAAGCAACTAGTAAAAAAAACATTAAAAAATTACCTTCCCAAATCTTCACCATTAGCTATACAGTCTTTTTGTAACACTTTAAAGGAAGAAAACAAACAAACAAAAAAAACCCCTCCTCTTTAAAAAATAGAAGGAGATTGTTTTGCTTTTGGAAAAGCAAATAGCAAGAAGCAGCAGCCACACAGTCAAGCTAAGCAACATTAGTTTAGGAACTATCTCGCTAATAAAACAAGAAAATTTGTTTGTCATCTGCACAGAATGACAAAAGAGAAAGCTTTCAAATCAGTCTCATTAAAGCTCTAGAACACCTCATGCTATCAGAGGGAAAATGATAGCAAGGAGAAGCTTAAAAATTAAAAAGATGAGTGGATTATAATAAACACTGACAACTGGAAGGCTATAAAATGTGTTATCTCACTTTATTTAGTGACACCAATGACCAAAGCTGTAAATAAATATACCAAAGTCTGCACCTAAGCTTTCATTCTTTCTCTCTCACCCTCCCTTTTTACCAAGCAGAGCTCTGGTTCCCTCCTCAAACTTGACAAGGAGAAAACTGAAATTGATTTCTGAACCCTCAAGCAAAACACTCCAATGGATTTGTTTTCCTTATCATGGTAGAAACTTGGGAAGGATGCCCTAAGTCAGCACAGACTGCTAAGACAGGTGAACAACTACGAAATTCCCACCTTTATTTCACTGAGCAGTCTGGGGAAGCTTAACTGACAATGCAGCCTGTCTTGTCTGCCTGCGGAGGTGGGAACAATAGGCACCATCTGTCCTCTGTCTCATTCAGAAGTGCAAGCATCTGAGGTGAAGGATCCAGTCAGAGCACCAGAAAACCATTGCAGCAGGGAGCTGAATCCATACTGATTAGCATAGTTCTACAGCTCCCCTCATTTAGGTACTTACTAAAGGCCAGAGCTTAGGGTTTCTATTTCAGAGCTGTGATTTCTGCTGTCCTCAGGCCATGCAGTAGGCTTTGCACTAATGATGTATAATGAACACTCTAATAACTATAATGCACCGCTTGTCAAATGCTATCTAGATGGTCTGTCATCTATCACAAGAATCCAGCGATTTTGACAAAAATACATACAGATCAACACAAAAAACCCCAACTCTTAGCATTTATACTTCACTTAAGTAACTAAGAGCACTTTATTATACAGGAATTTTACTTACTTTATGGAACTACAATTTGCAAACAGAATCCATTTGTCTTATTAGTGGATACATTGAGAAAAGACTGCATTTTTACATGATCCTTACGGTAACACAGAAATCAAGAATATTGGCCAGAGAAGTTGTGGAGGTACCCTCCCTAGAAGTGTTGAAGGCCAGGCTAGAGGGGGGTCTGAGCAATCTGGTCTAGTGGGAGGTGTCCCTGCCCATTGGACACTGCTGAAAAGAGACTGGATCCATCCTCCTGAGATGTGCCCTTTAGATATTTGTCCGTGTTTCTGAGATCCCCCATCTCAGTCTCCTCTTCTCCAGGCTCAACAGACCCATCAGGAAGATGCTCCATCCCCCTCATCATCCTTGTGGCCCTATGTTGGACTCTTTCCAATAATTCCTATCCTTCGTGAACTGGGGAGCCCACAACTGGACACAGTGAGATCAAAGATTGGAAGATCACACTAACTGCATTTACTTGTTACAGCAGCTAAGCTACTCAGCTTAAAATTAAAAACTGGTAACTGATAACAAGAAATTATTATTCAATTCAGGAAATTTTAAGACTCATCTGCTGCCTACAGCATATTCATAACAAATGTCATTCAACATAGTTTGAAATTCAAAAATATTAGAAGATAGTAAATTCCCTTAGCCTGCCATTTCATCATTAAGGCCTCCTGCTATAGTCCAGATGTTTATGTTGTAGCTTCTCCAAAGCAAAAAATGCATATAGGCAAGTATTCGGTCTTCGGACATGCTCATTGGACACCTAACTATCTCAGCTACCAATGTTTCTGGCTTCAGCTGACTGCTGTTAAGGAATGAAACATCAGACCTTATGAGAATCCTCAAGATATTTTCCAACACAGGGCTACCATTACAGGTTTTTTTGCAGCCCCACAGCCATTTTTTTAAAATGTATTTATCTATGGGCATTCAGTACCCTAACTGAGATGAAGCAATGTAGTCATTAGGATCTAATTTATCCAACCATAGAATCACAGAATCATCATAGAATCATAGAATCCTAGGGGTTGGAAGGGACCTCGAAAGATCATCTAGTCCAACCCCTCCTGTCAGAGTAGGGTCACCTAGAGCACATCACACAGGAATGAATCCAGGTGGGGAATCATTAAGGTTGGAAGGGACCTTAAAGATCATCAAGTTCCAACCCCCCTGCCATGAGCAGGGAACCCTGCCACTAGACCAGGTTGCAGAAAACCTCCAGAAATGGGGCATCAACAACCTCCCTGGGCAACACATTCCAGTTTCTCACCCTTTCCAGTCACCACATTTACAGTGAAGAACTTCCTCCTATTATCCAACCTAAATCTCCCCTCTCTCAGTTTAAAACCATTACCCCTTGTCCTGTCACTAACTTCTCCAATGAAAAGCCCCTCTCCAGCTTTCCTGTAGGCCCCCTTCAAGTACTGGAAGGCTGCTATAAGGTCTCCCAGGAGCCTTCTCTTCTCTAGGCTGAACAGCCCCAACTCTCTCAGCCTGTCTTCATAGCAGAGGTGCTTAATGCCTTTGGCCATCTTCGTGGCCCTTCTCTGGACCCTCTCCAGCAGGTCTATAATCTTTCTTGTGCTGAGGGCACCATAGCTGTACACAGTACTCCAGGTGTGGTCTCACCAGAGCAGAGTAGAGGGGCAGAATTACCTCCCTGGCCCTGCTGGCCACACTTCTTTTGATGCAGCCCATGATGTGTTTGGCCCTCGGGGCTCCAGCGCTCACTGGCAGCTCACATTGAGCTTCTCATCTACTACCACCCCCAAGTCCTTCTCAGGACTGCTCTCCAGCCATTGTCCCCCCAGCCTATACTTGTGCCTGGGGTTGTGCCGACCCAGGTGCAGGACCTTGCACATAGCCTTGTTAAACTTCATGAGGCTGGCACTGGCCCACCTCTCCAGCCTGTCAAGGTCCCTCTGGATAACATTCCTTCCCTCTAAGGTGTTAACCACACCACACAGCTTGGTATCGTCAGCAAACTTCCTGAGAATATACACTCAATCCCACTGTCCCTGTCTCCAACAAAGATGTTAAACAGCACTGGTCCAAATACTGACCCCTGAGGGACATCACTTGTCACCTGCCTCCATTTGGACATTGAGCCATTGTCCACAACTCTTTGGGTGTGGCCACCCAGTCAACTTCTTATCCACCAAGTGGCCCATCTGTCAAATCCATGCCTTGCCAACCAAAGTAAGACAATTTGCTCTCATTTTTTGTAATGGAAGGAGAGCAGTAATAGGTGAGGAAAGAAGTAAATACTGACTCTGCCATAAGTTATTTTTCCATAACATTGAAAAAAACAGTCTTTCAGAAAAATGTGGGATTGAGCCAACAAATTTAGCATTTGCATAATAAAGTCCCAGCAGGTTACACACTACAGAGTAAATTACTGCAAGGAAATACAACATATAGTGGATAATTTTACTGCGTTACTCTCTAAAGAACAACTCAAGAGTGAGGATACATAAAAGATGTCACAGAAATGATGTGTATATATTCATAGATTAAATGAAATGTGAGGAAATACATGACCAAAATTTAAATTATATAAACCTGTATTACACACCTACATGAATATTGCAATGTATTGATATTATAATATATTTATTTCATATACATATTAGAGTATACATGTATATGTCTTTATATATGTTCACTACTTATAATAAATATATATAAAATGTGTAACACAAAAAGTGATGCAAAATCACAGTGCAGCACGCAGTCATTTTTCAGGCAAAAGTCCAGGACGTAAAAAATTTTAGGCCTCAAGAAACCTCCAAGAAAAGCTCCAGTAGAGTTTTCCACACCATCACATTAAACCAGCAATGTAAGCAGCTGCAAATTAATAAAAGGTTGAATGTGGAAATCAATATTCTCAGACAAAAAAACAAGGAGAGACTATCTGCAGCTCTGTGTATTACTTCAGACATGCTGCTCTGAGTGTCAATGAAACTGAAAATAAGGACTGACTTGCTTTCCTCAGCACTGGCTGTATTTTATCTACCACCACTGTTAACCTTTGGGAAATATGCTTACAGCACCTCTTTTAGTAACTCAAAATCCAAGAAAGCCAGCTTTTCAGCAAGGCAAAAGGATGACAGAATAATTCATGAAAATATTTAATAAATATCATGAAAAAAAAAATTTAAAAATCACACATCCATCCTGTAAGTCTGTTATATGAATTTCCAAATATTTTGCTAATATTGATCACAAAAACATATAATAGAACAGTTTGGGTTGGAAGGGACCTTAAAGATTACTTAGCTCAAACATCATCAGCATCATCCTCAAACTACAGATTCAGTTACCACATAGTTAACTTATTCAAGATACCAGATGGAGTTGTCTGTTCCATTTTCTTCCTGAGCTGTATCCTGACACTAGATACTGCCTGGCACTGCCATTTTAAGTTTCATCAGAATTTCATTTAACTCTACAGGTCTCTTCATGATTTCTGAGAAAAGCTTTTATACATATAAAACTCAAGAATCAGTTTAAACAAATTTACAACATCACACCTGGAAAGATTCTCATCTCTGAAACTGTGGAAGGAAAAATAACTCCTTTTCCTCTCCCCGCCTCCCGAAATCCAGCAAACTCAACTTGATGTTTCCAAATAATTCCTTTCCTCAGACACTGAAAAACCACAACCTAACAGGGAGTTTATTACTAGTATTCAAAGAAAGATTATGGAAGGCTTTTGAGTTCTCCCATTTTCAGATATTTATACTTGGTAATAGTAGTAATAAAGAGTCAAACAGTTAATGAGTGAATAAGTAAGTAGATTTTCTTATTGTTTACCAGCAGCTTTGTCCAAAACTAAATACTACTGCATGTGTGCTCAAATTTTTAGAGAAGCTGAATAGGGCAATTACATTTTTTATTTTGTACTGAAATTTTCATGTTTGTGACCTGTAATATATAGTATATAATGTATATAGTAATATCTGGCAGGAAAACATCCCCTTTTTTCCAGAAAGTTCATTTTTGCTGTAACTTCAACTTTCCTATTTGCATATAAATCCAGTGAAAAAGAATGTAACATTCTAACTGTAATTCCTTTGCAAATGTTGAAAATAAAATAATGGCATGAACGTTCAAAAATATTATTGTTTAAAAATTACATGTGCCATTCAAAGTCTGTAGAACGGAAGACCATCAGAATTTTCTTCATAAAACTATTTGGTTTTTTCGTTCTTGCGGTTTTTTTAAAATATCTTTACTAAGCATTACACTTGAATTGTTTGTATAACAATTGCTACTGGTTTTCACTCCCACTGATATATTGGTATAATCAAAACAATTCCTCTTTTCTAATAATCAGCATCAGGTGGTTATTTACTTTGGGTAATTCACATCATTACAATGGTATTGTGGACACAGAAGCAAGGTTGAACCAAAAAACAACTCTAGAGCTTCAGTAAAGCCAGTATGGAGGTCTGGGGAACTTCTTTGTGGTTTTGTTTTGAAACACTGGTGTGATAATGGTTTCCATTCAACTTGGCTGTGTATTCACTCCTTACTACACCTTTGATAAAGTCACAGAAGAATACATACATCTTCATCTCTTTGCTCATGACACTGCTCTATTATTTTTCATCACTATTTTACAAGTAATACAACAGACAAGGAACACAACAGTAGGAAGCTAAGGAGAGCAAAGCACAGAAGGCTTTTTGTCACTCCTAGGTCTGTAAATGACCTGACTACTCACTAATAGGTAACAGTCCTCCATTCTCTCACACAGCACCACAGGTGCTCTTTTAGCCATCAGCCTGATTTCAGAGAGAATGCTTTCAGACAAAAGCTTGTCTGAGTGGACTGTACTTTTCTATGCCAGCTTAGCTCCATCTACCAATAGCTTCTAAAAGCAGAGCAACAACTAAGTCGTTCTAGCAGTGAGCCATCCTCCTATAGCCTCCTCACCTCATCCTAATCTCTTATACTTCAAAATGACTATACACACAGATACAAATGAGCCTTCTCTCCTTTTCTGCCAGGTGATAATGCCACAGGAAAATTACTGTAAAGCAGGGCAGAACCAAGCTGGTAAAAGCAGATGGAAAATCCCAGACATAGGTCTGTTAGGCCACACACTTCAAACTCCAGCAAAAAACACAAGCAGCCAGTGCTCACTGGTCTGGATCAGTCTGCAAGGCTTAACCAGGAATTGGGCTAGAGTTACATAAACCCTAATTCAAAAAGGATTTCAGCTTCATTGTTTGGTTCAGCTAATGTAATTACAGAAGAAGCTTTGTCAATACACTGAAAAGATTTATTCTTTATGAATGTTCCTGTTGCATTTGGAGCCAGAAGAGAATTAGGACAGAGACAAACGATGCCTACTGCATAGGCAAAGTTTCTAAAGAAGATGCAGAGATGTAGAGGAGTTTGGGCTCATGCTGGCACACCACAAATGATAAGAAAGTGAACTAACACAGAGCGCTAGTCAGAACAGAGAGATTGCTTCACAGCAGCTTGCCTTTAAATTTTACATCTGCCATAGTCAAGTAATTGTCGTACAAGCAAAACTATCTGGTATGTCTCCCATATCAGGCCTAGAACATGCTGCAGTATCATGCTCACCCTCATAACATGCAACATTACAACATTTGTGTTGTGTCTCTTGAGTATTCTTTCTCAGAACGTAAAAGACACTTTTCAATTCTCATGTATGTTACTTTCATAATTATAAAAAACTATTAATATTTTTGCTCCCCCATACTGGTCATAGCATAGCTCTTTGTGAGATTCACCTGAAGCATGTGGTGAAATTTCTTCTGTTCAGTCATTAAATTAGTACATTGTTACTGTTCTTTTCCAACAGGAACCATACTCAACAGACTTCTAATCAGTCATAAGGCTTGGGGGGTCTGAATGCCAAAGTGAAACACAGAACTGAGAGAAGAGCCCACAGCTACCGACACTAAAGGCACAACAAGGAGACTCATTAGGGTATCATATAAAACTTCATTCTCTTATGAAAATAAGCAAAAATTTTACATGCAGGGAGTTTACACAGAGAGATCAAGTACCTTGAAAGTCTATGGCAGAACAAAGAACTGAGGCAAACCTGAATACAGAATTTTTGTCATCACTTGAACCAATCTTTGGGTGTCTGGTTTTGGATCTTCAAAAATTCTTTGGAGGAAAAAAACAGTTAAAATTGCCTGAATACCTCTAAGAAAAGCAGAATGACATGTAAGGCAGCTAGAGGAGTACTGGGATATCCTGGAAGTAAAGACAAAACAAGAATAAGTACACATTACTTTGAGCCTTAGAGAAATCTGGATTTAACTCAAAGGAAAGAAGGTAGAGAGTTCCTGATCACTGTAATACTGAAATACAAAACTACAAAACTTGGTCTCTCTTCACACCAAATCACACTGAACATGAATTTTCACCACCGGATAAAGTTCAGCTGCTTAGTCTACAAAGCAATGCCATATTTTGGCATTACATATGTATTGCCAAAAGCATTGTCTACTACATTTTTAAAACACATTTTCACCACTTTGAAAGCTAGCAGGAAAGAAGAGTTTTAACTTGAAAAAGTGATTAAACATCACCAGTAAAGTTATCTCCTGAGAAGAACAAAGCTCTGACTGCCTTGTTAGTTTAAATATGTTTGTATTTGTTTCCACAAATCCAGTTATTTCTCTAGTGTGACTTTTCATACTCCGTGGTTTCAGCTATATAGACATATTCCAGGTATAAGAGAGTAAACTCTTCTTTCAGAAATGAGAAGAGACATTTTTCAGAACCCCACAGTGTGAATGGAAATAGTAGGGTACTGTGGATTGCTGTGGAAGAAGCCTTACATGTGTGAGATGAGCACTGAACTATGGATGGAGTCTCAGTTCAATTAGACATCAAACTGGGACATGTTAGCCATTTACTAGGCTAACAGTTGGTCTCCAGAATCCAAGTTTTCCCTTGATATACAGCAGCCTTTAAGATGGAGCTATTTGAATTTAGTTTCAGAATTTTTAGCCTGAGGGCTTACCGGTGTCACAGCTACTTCAAAATAGGGATCAGCACTGCACAGAGATAACACCACTGCAGCATAAACTCCTGCCAGCTAAACTGACAGCTCCTCAAAGATGCCTCTGGACACCAATCCCAGAAGGCCTACTAGCAGCTGAGTTAAGATGGAGGTTCACAAATGGGCCACATGAAGAGCAGAATGTACAAAGACAACTGCCTCCCTCAGCCTTAAGTTTCACTGTCAATAAGGTTCAAAAAAGCAAATTATATTCATCCAATTCCTGCACTTTGCAAATAATTTTTCATATACATTAAATACTTTGTAATAAAATACAAATTTTCTAAATTTAATTCAGGCATCTTGATTTGTCTATCCAATCAGTATACAAACACCAGTCAAGCATACATGTAGCATGATATTATTGTTACATAAGTAGACTCAACAACTACTATTACATTAATAGTATCTTCTAACTATACTGAGTAACATGGGCAAAACAATCATACTCCCACTCACTGCACCCAGCTGCTCTGAATTTGCCCTTAGCATTTTTAACTGAAGAGTTACATCAAATTAAATAAATAAATAAATAAAGTTTTGTCAATTTAAAATACATCTGCAAGTCCACTGTATAACCATAACAGGGAAGTGGTAGGATTACTGTAGCATGCCCTGCCTTCTCATGTTCTTTGTTAATCTGTTACTTCACATACAAAATGAGGCCATACTTCTTCAGTCAACACTTTTCTGAGAGACACTATCTACTTAACTATTTATGCCAGGCTATTAATCTTTACAACGGTAAAAGGGTTAGAGTACAGCAGAAAACTCAACTGCAAGACTGTTTGGGATACAATTCACATATTTCAGTTACTAATACTGAAGCTGATTGCACAAAGAAACAAGTTATTTAAGCCAAATGAATACCATTTTCTTTAACTTTTAAAACAAATGGAGCTGTTAAATTGCATTATACATTATCTGTTTCTTTATTATTCCCCAATATTGATAACAAAGATATGGAAATCCAGCCAGAGCACTGATACTGTGTCTGGGATACTGCAAAGAGATTTAACTCAGGAAAAAAAGGGTTAGGTAGTATGGTAAGAGGCAATGCAGAATAAAGAATTTCTCAGGAAAGATGTTTAAAAAACAAAGTAGTTTCTTGGGTTCCTCTACGAAACAAACATTTAAATAGAGAAAACCAGATATTAATAACAATATAATTTGATAACAAGAGCTAATAAAAAGAGGTTGAGTGGCATGAAACTGAAGACCCACCACGCAAGCTACAGAAATTCCTCATTCTGCAGGAGAAAACCTAACCAAGTGTCACAAACAAGGAGCTACTCACAAACAGCACTGTTTTGTTACTCTGCTTATTCAGCCAAGTGCAATCTTGTTGCTCACTTGTATTTAATCTGGCAAGATTTCAAATCATTCCACACAACTGGCAAGTCCAGAATCTTACTTGCTATTACTGCCCACGCTTAATGATCATTGTAACTAATGACCTAGAACACACTTTATGTAACCAAATCAGAACCGAACATTTAGGCTCATTCCAGAGGTACTCTACCACAGGTAGAAGAGCTGCACATCAACCCTTAATGAAAATAAATGCCGAAGCACACTCCTGGCGTAGGACACCAGACAGTAGCTCGCTCACCTGTTTGAATGTATCTACATGATGGTTAACGTCTTTTTCTGCTATTATTTCCTGCTCCACAAGTTTGATGATACTGGTATACCAGGGCTCAAAAAAATTGTTGGATAACGTGAAGGAAAAAAAATGTAGCTATTTTAGAAACATGAGTTAATTAATAACTGCTTAGATTTATTTATAGAAGTATATATGCAGTATAAACTCCTAATTAAGCAAACAAATGTTGCTGTGCTATCACTAGATATTTTATATGGCTCAGTTACAGCAGTCAATCTTCACTGTAAGGATGTAACAACAACAAAAACCCTACATGGCAAAGACATTCTGTGCTTTCAATAGGTTGCTATGGAAATATTTTTCCTTCTGTATTATCAAAGTATTTTCACACAACCAAGCAGAAGATTGGTTGCTCAGTCATTAATTTGATTCACTTTCAGAAGCTTTTACATTCATTTACAGGATGGTAACAAGCCAAGATCCTCATTAAACAACAACCAAAAAACTTGTAACAAGTGTAAATGAATAGAAAAATCTAAGTTGACAACTAGGAAGATAAAGCAGGTAGAGACGTAAGTTACATCCCAGAAAAATGGAATTTCAACAGTCAGAGAAGTTCTGAGGTTTGGTAGAAGTGTACTAAGTTCACAAAAGATAATTTCTCAGCTTGGTGCAAAATGTGCATTTCAAGGTTAGGTTCTCAAAAACATTTAAGGGGGGAAATTTAATATCAGAAAACATATCCTGGCATGAATAATTTCTTCAATTCTAAATACTTCAAGAGTACTCAAGTGCAGGCAAAAGGTTTATAAAGCAACAGAAAAACAAGTTCACTTCAGCAAGTTTACGGTTTCACAACAAAACAGCATAGTTCAAAGGTGAAGTGACATGACAGTAATTAAATGTATCAACCTCAGAGTCCAGAGACCTGTATTGAAATTGCAGCAAGTTTACAGAAACCCTCAGGCATACAGCATCTATACCCATACATCTCTGCTCCCCACCAGAAAAATGGCAATAAACAGCATCTTCCTATTTCAGGAGGTATGGTGTGAGGATAAATATATTTCAAACATGTGAGGCATTCAGACTTCATAACAGCAAGAGTAAACACGTCTAAAACAGGCAGAAGAATTAAAGTTGTGCGAGTATGCACATAGCTCCTTCCCCTTCCTATACTTCTAAACAGCTAAGCATGTTTCAGAGACACACTGTCCCACTAGAAGAAGGACAAAATTCACATTGTCCAAGTTCCCACCATCACTTGAATTCATGCGGGCAGTTTCAATACAGAATAATATAACTCAAACTCAGACAACTACTTCCGAGATGGCTGAAGTGGTTAGAGAACCAGCTGTTCTCCATGTCCCTCTCCCAGGACTTGCTATGCCCTAAGAGCCTCTGGTCTCTCAGGACTGGGTACAGTTCCAGCAGTTTTGCTGTGCTAAGAGTTCTCCACAAATGGCCTGTGCTGTTTCTTACAATGTTCTTCCTCCAGCCTTCATCAAGGTTCCACGTCAAATATTATTTTACATAGCATATAATGTTAAGTTTCAAACGTATGTTTGTACTTCCAGCACTTCTCCTTCAGTTTCTCAAAACCATCCCTAGGAAAAAAGCAGCTCTGACTGTCTCGAAAAACAGTTCTTAAATCACTGAAATTCAATGTAAGTGAAAAGGAAATTTGAGCAGAGTATAAAGATCATGCAGCAGAAAAACCTGCACATAAAGACTATTCAGCAGTCCAAACTGCAGCTCCGTTTTAAAGTCCAAATGCGTTTATTTGTAAGGAGCAGAAATCTTGATGATTAACAAGAACTATTCTAAGTTGCCATGCCCTGCAGAGACGGTACATCTCTACAGAGCTGGCTGAACAAAGAGCCGTAAATTAACTCCCATTACAATCTTCTCAACCTAATTTTTCCTTTGGCCTCAAAATGCCTGTCTAATATCTCAGTAAATTCAAAGACAGGTCTGGAAAAAAGGTACAGCACACATTTTTTAAAAATAACATTGAAAGAACACTTTTCTTCAACCACTTGGCTCCAAAATTGCTGGTTGAATACAAACTAAATATGACTTCCTAGCACTACCATACTCTATCTAATTCACTGTTTTGTAACTAATACCAGGAAAAATGTGTCTTCCATTTGAGCCATCACTGTGTTAAATTTTTGTTTCAGGCCTCTGTGCTACTGCATACAGAAGATTTTTTTCATAAAACCTTTCCATACCTCTCATGAGCAAAACCTGCAGTTTGTTAGTATGATGTAGCAGAAGAAACCAAACCCCAAATTCCAGAAACTTGCAAATTAAACTTCTTCTGAACATTCAGTGGCTTTCTCACCTAAGCTGCATCCTTCTTTCTGTCCACTTCAATGGGGTTGGTACCAATAGCTACACATGGTTCATAGTGGAACCGTTTGTGCTGTAAACACTGTTCATACTTAGAAAATTAACTTAAGATCTTCACACTATATAATGCATTTGGTAAAACTACAGTTACTAGTATCTCTGTCACACAAGAAATGATTCATTTGAGATTTATTTTCATCCCAGATTGACAGTTGGAATTGTAAGGCTGAAATTGTATTTTTCACTGTATCAAAATTTCGAATCATTTTTAATGAAGAACCGCTAAAATGTTTGGCACTGCAGCTGTCAGCAGCTACTCCAATGATGTAGTGCAGTATTTAGTTCAAGGAAAAACTGAATCAGACTCACAGAATCATAGAATACCAGGTTGGAAGGGACCTCAAGGATCATCTGGCTCAACCTTACCTGGGACTGCAGTGCAAAAGTTTGTCTAGTCTTGATTTTTCAACAGCTCCTATTTAAAAAAATATTATTACGGACAAATTACGGGACTTTTTAAAACAAAGTCTTATTCCATATAAAAATATGGAGCGCACATGCAGCAAGAGTGATTGCTAACCTTTCTGTTCACTGCAGATTTTGTACGAATTACCACCCCAGTTCTGTCCCCCAAGACCAGGAGGATGCCTGATCTACTTTAGAGCACCTTTTGCTCAGATTCAGAGTTTACTTTTGGTATAGTAAGATCTGAGAAAAATCTCCCACTGAGAGAGAGCTGGATTAGTCTTGAAGGTTTGAATCATGACTGTAGGCCTAAGCAGGAAGGCACAGTCTTTGTACTCTCTCCCCAAGAGTCACATATGGGAGAGACTGTCTCCCATTTTCCCACCAGGCTGAGCTGCTTCCAGAAGAGTCCCACCTACTGCCATCAAAGAGCTGCATGGAAGGAGCCACTCCCCAGTCCTCCACCCTAACCTCCGAACGTCAACCTGAAGAGCAGCCATCATTCATATACCTGTCACTCTGGACATATTTTAAACAAAATAATATTAAAATGTGTACACCTACATGCCTAATATATTTTGAATAACAAGTTTCAGCACTACACAATAAAAATGAAAACCACTCTCTGTGCTAGTGTTATACAACAAAAACAACTTAGTTTAATTTTACTCTGCCATTCACATTTGAAACAAAATTATTTCCTAAGTATTTAAAAGAATTTCACTCTATTTGCTTTTAGAGTAAGGTTATATGAAAATAGTAATTTTAAGTACTGATGAATAGGAGTAAGAGGATTTGTAAGAACACAGAGATGAAGCTGAATATACAGTGATAAATTCAGAAGTAGAAATCTAAATTTAGGAAACTCCAAACGAAAGCTCCATTGTATAATTCCCTTTTTCCCTCCTATTAATATTCAGAGATGCCAGATAGGACAGTACAATGTCAGCATTAAGTTACATGAGTGAATAGGAATGTACACTCCTGAATTCAATGTACACACATGAGAGGAAGGGATCCTCAATTCAAAATGGTACAAGCGAACAGATATTGTTCAAAAACACCACCAATACAGTACGCTGAAATAATTATGATGACCACTTCCAGAATACCCATCACCTTTCTGCAGCTGCTAAGCACAATGCAAACATTTTTATTCAAAGCCTGCACACAAGGCAAAGCACAAAATTACCAAGTCTCTGCATTTCAAAGTAGAACCACTGGAAAAGTGCAGATAACAGTCCAATAGCATAGCCAGCTTAGGCAACACAATACCAGAAAGGTTGAGTACTGGCTGCAAAACACAGAGTGAGTCAGAGGCTATGAAGGAAAAGCAGCTCTTTTGCAGAAAAAAACATTCCAGAACTGAATTCCAGGCAACTAGAGATAGCTCAGACGACTTTGCTGAAGCCCAAGACCATACAGGATAATTTGGTCCCATGGAACATGCAACAACTGCAGACTCTCACCTTCAGGTTCAAGAATGAACCTCTAACACACGAGAAAATGGCATGCCAAGTTCAGCCAATGGCTTTTTAATATTCAAACAACTTCCACCTGTGTTAGAAGTAATTCTTCCAGATTATCCATGCTTTGATATTCACCACCTTTTGCACGTTTATCAGTACAACACTTTTTACAAAGTTATATCCACAGAAACTCATATATTTTTTGTGCTGCCCTTGATACAAGTCAATTTGCACTTCTTTACAAAACTGAATTCTAAAAGTGTTCAAGTAAAAAGCTTTCACCTCTGAGCTAAAAAAAAAAAAAAGCACATTTAAATCAAACTCGGGTTCACTTTCAAGTCTTCTATTTCTTGTTTAACATTCCATTCCTAGACAAACCAGGTCCTTTACAAGTATCCATGAATTAAGCTGCAAAACTTCATCTCTAATGCATTGTGGTGTAACCATGAGATCACTTTGTATCATCCTAATACCATAGTAGCAAACTGATTTTGTCACACAGGAATATTAACAGAAAATACCAACTATTGGCAAATATTTACACATTAAATATATACAATCATAATGTATATTAAGCACATGTAGAATAAAGGATATTGTCGGAAGCTACTCTTTCTGGCAAAGTAGTTTCATTATGCATTCAACAAAAGATATTATTGTCAATTTTGCTTCTATCCAGTAGGACCACACGAAGAGTGTAGGAAATCTACTGTCACAGTAACATTAGGATTTCTAAGGAGAAATTCTGACTGATAGGCCAGATGTTACAAAAATACTCTCCCTTATTTTAATTGAGCTTGTATTAATTTTCCAGCTAATTCTTATTGGCACTGCCTTTCAGGAGAATTGCTCTGTCTTAAGTGACTAGTGCGAAGAACAGTTTCCATGACAGTCTCACAAAGCTTATTAAAAAGATTTTTGACATTAAAATAACAAGATATCAACACCCTCAAATTTAATACTTCTTTCTTCTATTTTACAACTCAAATCACTACATTTCATCTGGAAATCCACTTTATTAATTTTTTTTAACTGTTGACTGCTTAGTGAAATCAAGGTAATTTTGTCTGGTTTGAATGTTCATAAATAAGATACTCATATATTCTACATATCAGTAAGCATTTGTTGGATTTCTTGTTGAGCAATATACAAAAAGCTTATGATATAAAAGGGATTCAGACTGCTTTAAAGCCACAATCAAAAAGATCAGTCTCACTCTGTGTGCACAACTTCTAGCACGGGTGACAGACCAGACTCTACCATGTACAAAGACCAGGGAAATGCAGGGTTCAAAGAGAACTGTCTTTGCTAAGTTCTCAATGTTACTAAACTAAGAGTCTGGGGTTTTAAGTCCTAACCTAGATATTGCAGCATGTAGAGATTTAACTGATTTTCATTCTATAAATACCAAGAATTGGGAGATGTTAACTGGGGACACTTGTTTTATTACAAGCATGATCAAAGCCCAGGTTTTATTTTTGGGCTGACAGGCTTAGCTGCCAGGACAGTGCCAATGCTGTTAATAAGAATAACAGTGACATTTTGCAAACTGATCTTCCTTTTAAAATCAAGTATGTCATCATACCTTTTTTCCCCTTGACTTTATTAATAATCAATACTATAAAAATACTAACATCTCCCAGGCTTCAAATTATTTCCTTAGAGAAGCCACTTCCTTCCCAAGCTCATTCTGCAAACAGGAAGGATTTTTCAGTTTGCCAAACCTGTAGCAACAAATTAAAAGTAATTTTCTTAGAAAATTCATGCCTTCTTGTGGGTGAATGCACATTTGTTTAATTAAGGCAGAGGTTTGGAAATATCTTGTGCTGCAAGCTAGCACTGCCCAATTACCTACCCAAAGACTGCAGCAGTGAGGTGAATATCAACATAGAGCACTTGGGAGAAAAGCAAAAGGAAACCCTACATCAACCACAGCAATTTTTTCCACTCTGTCTACAGAGGCATTCATTATGTGTTACATCAGTTTGAAACTCAGAATTTATACTTGTTTTTTGGGTGTTGCTGGGATAAAAATCTCAAGGGCTTATCATCCATGAATATCCCTCTGCACTGACAGCTAGCAGGACTGGAAGGACGCAGGATGAAAGGAGAAAAAGTGTGAAGACATTAATCTACAGAAAATCCCATGAGACAAGGTCAGCACATCAGCCATTGTCTGTCTGAGGTGAGAAATTCAATAAAGAGGATAGCAAATATGATGAATCTTCATAACACTGTTCACTTCAATAACAACTTTTACGGCTGGCGCAAGGTAAAACACTTTGTGATAAGCGGCTCTCGGGAAGGCCCAGACAAGTGCAGCTGCCAGCCTCAAAATCACAGAATCATGGAATGGCTTGAGCTGGGAGGGACGTTAAAGATCAACTAGTTCCAACCCCCTGCATGGGCAGGGACACCTCCCACTAGACTAGGTTACTCAAAGCCCCATCCAACGTGGCCTTGAAATAACCAGAGATAGTTTGTTGTCTTGAAAAGTCCATCAGAGTGACTTGAGATTTTAATAGGAAAGTCCCAAGTGTATAGAATTTTGTACTACTATTTTCATCCACACAGAGCTCAGAAAGAGCCTGTGTTTCTTAGCCCCATCAAACCAAGAAATCCAATAAATGTTCCTTATCAGAAGTAGAATTTAAACAACATAGTTAATTCCTAACCATGGTGATTCCTAAAACAGTATCTTGCTGTATCTTCTAGGAAAAGGCAGCCAACACACACACAAAAAAAGATCTAGTGACCTAAAGTACAGATGTCCAGTTGGTGCTCAGACATACATTTCTCCCCATCCTATTTCAAACTAGTGAGGCTGGAAGCCTCAATTAGTAAACAGATAAAAGGGACACAATTTAAGAATCTGACCTAATCAACAAAACTTCTGGAACTAAATAAAGCCATGATGTCACATCTGCGCCTGAAAAACAGACTATTTGTTTTCTCTGGGACTGGTTACTGATTTCTTGGATGGTCGCAATATCACACAAACACGACCACATATTTCCTCCCATTGATGAATCTAGTGCTGTTCAGAGTTTGGAATACCATGAACAGAACGAATTCTGTACTGAAGTCCTGAAG
Organism: Chaetura pelagica; assembly: GCF_000747805.2. Taxonomy (NCBI): domain Eukaryota; kingdom Metazoa; phylum Chordata; class Aves; order Apodiformes; family Apodidae; genus Chaetura; species Chaetura pelagica. The sequence continues at coordinate 1,061,877 of NW_009952707.1, read as the reverse complement.
AAAAAAGATGTCAAAGACTGCATGCTCACAAAACTTTCAGATTTAAATTTGGTGGCAACCTTGGGACAATCACCTGTGCTGTGGCCACATCTAAAAAGCTCATAGAAGAGTCTTACAATTAATTTGAATTAATTTATTCTGTGATGGCCATAAATATTCTTATTAAATATTAATCTTTTGACCATAAAACCCCTTTTGAGTTAACAAACCGTATTTTGTTTCCTCCCTAGTTTAGTCAGCTCTAATTAGCATCTTATGTATAACTAGAAGCAACTGTTAAACTATTAGTATACAAGCACAGTTAAGTGGATGTAATCATCCAGCTTTAATTTGTCCAATGCCTCAAATCACATGTCCATCTAACTTGCAGGTGTACAATGTGCAAGAATCTTGTTTACCCCTTTGTCGGTTTGCTTTCTTCTTTTCTTCAGCCTTGACTCTTCCTATTTTATGTAGAGTCATTCTAGAATTCAGTAAATATGCTGAATTAAATCAATCTGACACAGTAAGGCTTTTAAAATCATTTTCAGAGAAATTTAAAAAACATAAATATTTAATGAAAAGGTACTGAGGTGAGACTTGAATTGCCTTTGGGCTCTCTCCTGTCATCAACACATCAAAATCTGCTATACGACATTCCAGGGAAGGTGAAAAGCTGTGACAACCAGTTGGCTATTATGCATATTGTTATGCTATTGTAAAGCACAGGCCTCTTTATATTAATCTTCTAATTACCCAGTTCAGCTTATTAGATTGTTTTATTTGAAGATTTAAAATATATGTATATACACACACACACCTATGGGATTTCATTAAATCCAGACTTTCTAACTTCCAGGCTAGCACTGAAACTACTGGAACTATCCTTCTTGGATTGTGTTGATTCTAAAGGAGCATTTAAAATGCAACACAGAGAAGCCCAAACTAGCTATAAGCTGTTCTGCTAGATCTCCAGAGGCAGGGACAGTCCCCATGAGAAAAAAAAAAGCCTGACAAGGAGCAGGTCTGGTTAGTCCAAGCACACAGCAGCACAACACAGCCACTCTCCTTAGGTATCAGAGCTGCACAGCCAGCTCAGATATCCGTCACCACGGCATCACACACTGTGGGTAAAGTCTAAATTCTCTGGGAGCAGGTACTTAGGTATGATTTCTGAATGCCTAGAACAATAAGGGCAGACCCAGTAAAGGCTTCAATTTCCCACCGAGATAACTGTAATATAAAATCCTGATAATTAAAAAGGTTGATTTACAACCTGCACAATGTATTATTAACTGTGTATTTCTAAAATTTATTTTTTACTTGATCTAAAGAGAGCTAAAGACTTGATCTCAAATAGCTAAAGACTATTTAAACAATTTTAAAATATGCTCATTGCAGCTGCTTCTAGTTCATCTTTGTTTTGTGGGGGTTTATCCTCCTTAAAAACAACATGTACATTCAAATGCTAGCACATGGTATTGTCTTGAAGAACAGCTGCCCTTTTGGATCTGCAATGGGTAAGAGGTGACACAAAATACTAAAACAACCTTAAGAGCCATTCAGGTTATCAGTGAAACTGTTCATACTTTTCCCATTTTGTCCAATTTTGGACTTAAGATAAAGTCTTTAATAATGATAATAAAAACCCTCACATAATCTTTACATTACAAATTCCTTCTAAGTGTCAGCATCTAAATGCTATTTTTTTCCTTCCATTTTTATTATTTTTCCCACTTTCATTTTTTAATGGAATGAATAAATCATTTAGTGTTTGTGAAAGGCATCACATCAGTGGCCCTAGAGACTCAAGTCTAATTAAGTTGTTTTCAGTGCGTGTGACTGCCTTTTTCCACTATATAAACAGAGGATGGCAACCACTCTTCTGTTGTTGTTTGTAGTGAGTCAACTCTTAGTCTTCCCACTCATAACAGCCAAAATCTGCTTTTCCCACTGATGTCAAGGGTGCTGATCCTTTGTACTTTGCATTTTCACTTTTCCCACACTATCAGAGAAGGGACAACTTCATTCAATCACCCTTCACCCAGCAGAGACAATCACTTTTTCATAAGAGAAGTGCACTTCAGCTCTAAGCTACAAACCAGAAGCCCACAATGTGGCAGTGCAGCAGGACACACTGCCTACAACCCTGCTGTGCCACAGATGAAAGACTTTCTATTCTGAGAACTACCAAAATAAAGAACAAGGAAAAAAAACAAAACAAAACACAACACAAAAAATCCCTACTGCTCATTATTAGTTTGTTAAAATACTGGGATTTTTTTAAGCTAAGCTATAACCTAACTGCAAGCTTGTAAAAGAATATGCTGAGCTGACCCTGACACTACTGTAATACTTTCTGTTAACCCACCACGGGCCTTCTTTCCATCTCAGCCATTGCATCAGGTTGGAGGCTACTAAGTTTATGGCACTTTCCCTGAAAGCTCTTTGGTTTTTCAAGGGATAATACACACCATGAAGTTTCATGCACCTATTTCTATATAAATCACATGCCAAATAGCACCAAAGGAAAAAATATCATTTGTGCCACATGCACAATTGCATCATCTCTGTGATGCTGCAGTGAAACCTGCACAAAAGAAAAGAACCCAATTTAATATTCCCAGTACTCAGTGGAACCAGCAGCTTGAAGGAAAAGCTAGAACTGAAGTATAACTGTAAATTGGGTTTTAGCACTCATAACAGCTTGTCACTCAAAATTCCCAAATGGCAACACAAATAATTTCCTGTGGTTCTTATATAACACAAATCAATACTTCCAATCTTCACAGAAACATTATGTTTGCTCACTAGCCTCCTATCTTCTGGACCTGATTCTGTAGCATTACTGCAGCTGTGCTAACACATTCTAAGTCTAAGGGTGGTTTATTTAATGACCTTTAGTATCCCAAGTAAAAGGTGCAATACCATGAAGACAGTTAACTACAGTGGAACAGGGCATTATTATAGATGGAGCTAGAACACAAGAGCCATTAAGTCAATGCATTTATGCCTACTTTCACATTTACAACAGACAACTATACTCATGCCAGAATACAGAGACATCTTGGAAGGGTATTTATTTCAACAATACAGCTTATACGTGCCTGGTTGAACCAACCTAAAAAGGCTACATCGCCTCACAAGAAGAGCTAACGTCTAACAAAAAACCACAACAAAATATTATTTAGCTCATACAGAGAACTAAAACCAAGCTTCATTTACTTGCTTAGAAGACATAGCTTAAAACTGACCAATCTCAGTTGGGTAATCAGCTCTAATGAGTCGGAGATTTAGAATGATAAACCTTTAAAGTGAGGTTCACCTCACCTGTGAACACTTACAAAGAAGACTGCAACAAACAGGTTAGTCACCTTTAGTGCCTTCTACATGGGGGTTATTAAACTTTAGTCCTCTTTACAGTTTGTGGAGAGAAGTAGGGGTTGTCATGGAGAAATTTAGGTGCTTATATGTTAAACTGAGCTGACCCTCCTCCTTCACAGGGAGTCTTGTCAAACTTTCACTCAGCTCAATGCTTCTCCCACTCTCCATTACGCTCATTTAAGGGGAATGGAATCAGAAAAACCAGAGTGTTGTCAAGGATTGAAGACAAAGTCATGAACACAATGCATAGCCTTTTGTCTTTCTTTTCTATTGTGAACAAAGACATCTCTGAGTAGGACAATTCAGCAGAGCTTACACTAGATCCCTGGAGGTTCTTTATAGAAGCATCCACTTTGGACATGGTTCCATTCCTTTTCATTCTGCAGACTAAAGAGTGTTGCTGCTTCAGAAGAGTTCCTCTACAGCACTGATTTAAAATCTGTAATTTTGAAGTGGTCATGCAAAATAATCAGATATTCAAGCTAAACAAAACAGTCAATTGTTATTGAGACCCATTGCCATCCAAAGTGCTAATCAAAACCATATTAGAGTGAATTTGAAGCAATTAAGTATATTTCCTTTAAAAAAAATAATCAGGTTTTAGATTTTCTTTTTCTTAAAAAAATACCAACCAAATTAACAAGAAATGAGGCTTTGTCATTTTCATTATCTTTCCTATCTTCTTTCCTTTCAAGTAAAAGCAAACCACTTAAAATAACATTCAGCAGACTTCTGCAAGGAAGCAGCAGAACAACCAACATTTAATTCTCACTTAAGTCTTACTAAAATTTTGCACTAACATAAGTTTCAATCTCACAGAAACTTTCAGGAAGGAAAGCAAGAGACTACAGAGAAGCAGAAGACCCTCTGAAGAACTGAGACTTCCTCGTCTATCTCTTTCCTCCTATTGGACAACACCATGCAATACTATGGAGAGAAATACTCTGTTTTCCTACTGATAATCTTAATTCAACACTTGCACAGAACAGCAAAACCTGATGAACCTCATATATGCAAGCCATAAAAGTCAGAAATGTTAAATGAATGCCACACCTAGAACACTACTCTATATATTGTTTCCAAGCTAGAAACAATGAATCTATCATGCACTTGAGGAAGAAAAAAATCAATTTAAAAGTCAGCTCCAGGTTAAGTACATTATAGCCTTCTAAAATACATTATAGCCTTCAACAAGGCAAAGAAAGGAGGGGACAGACTCTTGACCAAGTTTGTAGATTTGGTGTGGGGTGCTTTTTTTCCCCTATGTTGACTTTAAAACCTCAGGCAAAATTCTAAATACTACAGTGAAACTATTGACTTGATTTAGTAAGTGGACTAGAAAGAAAGCTCCTAGTATGTGTTTTTCACTGTTTTGTTGCACAAATACATTTGGGTGTGGATATTTTTCTTCCTTCCTCCTCTCAGCTGCGCAAGCAAATAAAGATGTAGAAATGCAGCACTGACATTCTCTCAAATGATGTTTACTTCACTAAGCAGAGCTTACACTAGATCCCTGGAGGTTCTTTATAGAAGCATCCACTTTGGACATGGTTCCATTCCTTTTCATTCTGCAGACTAAAGAGTGTTGCTGCTTCAGAAGAGCTCCTCTACAGCACTGATTTAAAATCTGTAATTTTGAAGTGGTCATGCAAAATAATCAGATATTCAAGCTAAACAAAACAGTCAATTGTTATTGAGACCCATTGCCACCCAAAGTGCTAATCAAAACCATATTAGAGTGAATTTGAAGCAATTAAGTATATTTCCTTTAAAAAAAATAATCAGGTTTTAGATTTTCTTTTTCTTAAAAAAATACCAACCAAATTAACAAGAAATGAGGCTTTGTCATTTTCATTATCTTTCCTATCTTCTTTCCTTTCAAGTAAAAGCAAACCACTTAAAATAACATTCAGCAGACTTCTGCAAGGAAGCAGCAGAACAACCAACATTTAATTCTCACTTAAGTCTTACTAAAATTTTGCACTAACATAAGTTTCAATCTCACAGAAACTTTCAGGAAGGAAAGCAAGAGACTACAGAGAAGCAGAAGACCCTCTGAAGAACTGAGACTTCCTCGTCTATCTCTTTCCTCCTATTGGACAACACCATGCAATACTATGGAGAGAAATACTCTGTTTTCCTACTGATAATCTTAATTCAACACTTGCACAGAACAGCAAAACCTGATGAACCTCATATATGCAAGCCATAAAAGTCAGAAATGTTAAATGAATGCCACACCTAGAACACTACTCTATATATTGTTTCCAAGCTAGAAACAATGAATCTATCATGCACTTGAGGAAGAAAAAATTCAATTTAAAAGTCAGCTCCAGGTTAAGTACATTATAGCCTTCTAAAATACATTATAGCCTTCAACAAGGCAAAGAAAGGAGGGGACAGACTCTTGACCAAGTTTGTAGATTTGGTGTGGGGTGCTTTTTTTCCCCTATGTTGACTTTAAAACCTCAGGCAAAATTCTAAATACTACAGTGAAACTATTGACTTGATTTAGTAAGTGGACTAGAAAGAAAGCTCCTAGTATGTGTTTTTCACTGTTTTGTTGCACAAATACATTTGGGTGTGGATATTTTTCTTCCTTCCTCCTCTCAGCTGCGCAAGTAAATAAAGATGTAGAAATGCAGCACTGACATTCTCTCAAATGATGTTTACTTCACTAAGATGTTTTCGAAAGTTTACCTTGGACTTTTTTTTTTTTGCACGGGAATAAATGCATTTTTTTCCCCAAAGTGAATGACTTATATTTGCCCTCTCCATCCTAACTGCCACAGCGGGATAACATGAACTCATCAATTCCACTGTCAAAACAAATTTTAACTATGTTCTGCACAGACATTTTTCTTACTCTTACCTGACTGAGAAAGGAAAACTTATAAGAAGGAAAATACTACACATTCATAATAATCTAGAATATACAGAATAAACCACCCAGGCTTTTCTGTATTCATGAAAACTCCATCATGACTGCTCCAGTCTTAGCCTTCCAAAAATATTTCAGGAACAGCCTACAGATTGGTCCGGAAAAGCAACAGGTTGAGAGTGGAATTAACTCCTATTAAAATGCATAGTGGAGCAGATTATACTAGTCTTAGTCATGCTGACTCCTACCTTACTGAGTCAGTAGGATTGCAAGAGTCATTAGGATTAAAAAAGAGTAAAGTATTATGCAAAAATAAATAAAAGTAACTTTTAGTAGAGAATTGTGCAGGATGGAGGTTAACCTAATGCAACATACATTTTCCAGATCAGAAAAATGAAATATGCAAATCTTGGATGTTTATATTCTGTAGAGTCATTAAGGGAAACTCTAGGCATGGACAAAGAACTGGATGTACAGAATGAGTATTTCTATTGACTAAATTCCCTCTTCAGTAAAGTCCATTTGGGGGGGGCCTTTGACATGGAATACTTACTCTGAACTGTATAGAAACACTTCTGGAGTAAACCTGCAGAACAAAGAGCTGACACCCTTGACTTTGCTTGTACCTTAAGGCATACATTAAAGCCAGCTGAAGAATCAATAGCTTGAACTATTCCATTAGAAGGAAAGTGTCCTAGGAACAGAGGCCATTAGCACAAGCTTAATGGAATTACAATATTAACAGAGTGAATGGTAACCCATATTTTCTATACATTATACTGTAGTTCTGAATAAACACCTTAGGTGGGATGAAGGTGTAAGGGTCAGTGTTTTGGAGATCTCAGCAGGATTGAGAGGAAGGAAAGAGTTTCTGCATCTAAGCACACATTAGAAATTGGTCATTCCTGGAGAGAGGCACATTAAAAATTAAACAGTTTCTGGGTCGAAAACTCAATCAATAATACACATTAAAGTCAAGCTTTCCTTGAAAAATTGGCAAATGTTGGTTTCAGAGGTTATGCATTCACACAAGAATTTCTATTTACAACCCTCATATCTGTCATAACTATTTCAAATTGATACTAACCTGGAGCCTTTTTAAACTGTAGTTCCTTACTGTGTTATGTTCAAAGCTTTCAGTCATTTACCAAATATTCCTAGTTACCTATCAGAATCTTCTTTATTGTTCCCTAGTCAAAGATCTAAAGGTTTGATTTGTTGGGAATTTTTTGGCACTCCTACATGTAAAGAATGTAACAAAAGTGAAATTTTGAAGGAAAATCAATGGCCCACTGCCAGTGAGTTGCCAGATAATTCTTATTAAGGAATGAATTACATAGGATTTTACTGTTAGAAGTATCAGATTACCCTAAAGAACAGGAATTCTTGTTCACATACAGTACTATTACAATTCTTAATAGCTTTGTTGCCTTTACAGCAATTTTTTATACTTGATTTGAGGATGTTCTCCTAACAAGATATATACAGCTTTGCTGTAGCACTAAATTAAGTTACAGAAAATCACAGAAGGTACATGCTTTACAAAGGAATTACAGTGTAATCAGACAATCAAATAAGATTTTTTGAAGTTTCAGGCATTTCCAAGGCAATTCATAACTATACAAAAGCTTGCTAGCTGAAGTTTTGCCAATGGAATACAAAGTAGCAGAGTTGACAGCATCAGGGACTGATGGACTCCCAGAGTTTCCCTTGCTGTACCAGACTACAATTATATATATGTTGTTTTTTTTTTTTAACAAGACATGATAACACTACTCTGCAAATATGCATGCTTAACCACCTTGAAATTGCACACAAATTCAAAAAAGGTAGAGTAAAACTACCTTTGTACCATAAAAAGCTGCTTTTAATACCTTTATTTAAATCTGTATTGCAAAACCTTATTTCTTATTATTTTAAAAGCCATGAGGTAGTATTCCTTGTCCAATTCAAAGAAAAGTAACTTCTTCATCCAACCTAGTGACAGAAAAGAACAGGAGGGCCTCAGTTCCAATGGCCAGTCTCAGTGTCTATATACAAAACTGTCACCAGGTCAACTGGCATTTTACCAAAGCAGTTAGCACGTAATTTTACAGGAGATAAGTAACAGGAGATAAATACATCCTCTGGCAAAGAAGATTCTAACAAAAATAAGGAAAGAATTTCCATTACCAAACCAAAAAAATACTCTTATTAAAAATGTAACAATGCTTATCTTCCTGCTGCAAACATTCTTTTAGCAATTCTGTTCACTGCAGAGGGCCCCAAACAGTGTCAAGTTTTTGTGCTTTAATAAAAATACTCATACACAGGCTGATTATCATGTATCCCAAACACAGTTTGCCACATAAAAATAATGACTGATTGGATTTGACAAGCCTCCTTCTAGAGCAGTAAACATTGAAGCTTTTGTTCAGGGATATTAATCAGCTTAACAAGTCAGATGTGTCACCTGTGAATGAAAGAATGAAAGAAAAATCGTCCCCACCTGCTGGTAGAACCACCAGTAATATCAAAAGGAGGCAGGACATTAATTGAAAGAATTGATCCAGAGCCCAGCTATTCAAAGTGGCAGGTTTTCACCAGACACTCATCTTTCCTGTAACTGATCACTCTATTAGCAATAATGATCCTGCACTAATGGCTGTGGAGATCCAAATTGAAATCTGGAATAGCTTTCTGTAAACTAAGAACTGCAAGTCCAGATAGTATAATTCCCCTCCAGTCTGGTCCAGGGGCCTGTGTTTGCACCTTAACATACGGAGTGAAGACAGTGTTGACTACACTGAAAATAATGTTCATGTCCTATAAAGCTGACCTTAATTTAAGAATAATAAGAAAACACAGGTGTCAGGGCACAGTACATCAAACTTTTTAACTGCAGCTTGGCCATTAGCAAGTCTTACTGACATTCTTACTTCCTCTGCCCACTGGCAGTTAAGAAAATTACTGAAGATCAGGTTCCAGTATCATACATCCTAAGCAAACAAGAAAAATCTTCAGATGGTGAATTACTCAAATCAATAAATAAAAACTTTTCTCTTTCATACCCACCTAGGACCACAAAGAAAAGTAATTAACTGTGACAGTAGCTCTTCTACCTTTTAAAGTGAAACATCTGCACATTCCTAAAAAAAACGCAAAACCTTTATATTCTGCAGACAACTAAACAATGTATCTGAAAGTTTTTTTCCAAACTAGGTTTTCTCAAGCTTCACATCTGTTAAAATGTATGTTTTTACATAGCTATTACACGTATATATATACTCACATATACGAATATTCATCAGAGCCTCACAATACTTTCTACACAGAATGATTCTTTTCATTTTCCCCATCTTACCCCTACTACTCAGAAAACCTAACTCCCCCCAGAATATGTGTGTACACACCAACATGTACACTAAAGATTTCTAGCATGATTATCTAATTCCAGTGCCATGCTGCAGCAATTGGTGTCCCTCAGTCTAAAGCTCACATGGCCACACAGAGGATTAAGCAGTTTGAAGGTAATCACTCCAGAGGGACAATACACAATTTAGTATTCCCAAGCTTGCAATAATTAAGGCCACTGTCTCTCAAAAGCCCACACCTTCCCAGTGACTGATGGTCCCAAGCTCTGAAAATATGCATATACAGTCTGGCAATTTTCCATCTAGATTTCATTTTTTTTCCATTCCCACCTTTGCAAATCGGCCAATGAGCTCCCGCCACTAAAACTAGAGTGCTGAAGAACTTGCTTAATATTTCACTGTCCCACTACAAGTGATGATGTACTTCCTTCAAAAGACTATATGAGCCCTTCATTGTCAAAGGAAATTCTGAAGCTGAGGAAAATAGAGGATCAGTTCAGAAGATATTCTGCACCATATATGAAGATAATAAAGTACAATTTCTGTCTCATGTATTAATACTGCTGCTAATTTTGCCATGTCTCAGTTTTTTGGCCACTGCAATCAGAATTCACATTAGCTGATAAAAAAGCAAACATGCTGCAGTACAAACCAGGAAGTTGCAGTCATATTAGGAGACTGTATAGTCCCTTTTCCACATAGGAATTATTTTCAAGAAGCTTAGAAAGAACCTAGAAGAAAATTTAATATATCAGACCACGACACACAAGAACTGGTAACACCCATTTACCTTTGGACTTCTGGGTTATCTGAACGTTTTTGAACATTTTCCAACTTCTAGGAAATTACTGGGTGCAGGGAGGGGTTCTTTTTATGCACATTCACTGACAGCAAATGTTACTAAATGCATCTTCTCAACTAGCAGAATGAAAGTACCTACAGAGTCTCCCTCTATTACCTGTGGAAGACTCATACAGATATAATCATTTCCAAGACTCTTAATCTCTGATTATCATCACATTGACTCTACTAGATTCCAAAGTTACTCAAAACAGAGACTGATTAACATCATTTTCTTATTAAATCATATTCAGAAGTAAAAAAGGAAAAGTTATGAGATAACTCAGTAGGTATTTGATTTCTCCTTTAATGACATTATTACAAGTAGTGATTTTAAGCTATTACATAATATCCCAATTTTACTGTGTGAATTCCTCAGAACTCTTCTGAGTTGGCCTTTTACCTTCCTCATAGGAAGAGCTAACAACCATGTGACTGCAGGTTCCAGACACAGCAGGAAAGGAGAGATTATGCCAACAGCATTAATTCTATGTTACAGTTATTGAATACCTCAGTAGTTTACGTCTAGAGTGCTGTCATCTTGCTGCTTTCAATTTTCTCTGGTTTAAACCAGGAATGACTCAAGCAATGTAGTTATACAAGTGTGTAGTCCAGTGAGAAGAAACACCCAACAGAGAGGAAACTTCTGTCTACCTTCCTTCCTAAGAAGCAACAAAAATTTATGGTTTATCATGTTTAAATCTGTACCTTCAGAAAATTATTAAGCTCTATACACTTCATACACTGAAGAAGGGCTTCAGAAACTTGCCTTTTCTTTTTAATTTAAAAACCATTGCTACTCATTTTGAGGAACTGAGCAGGATTTTTCTTGATTTTATATTAAATTCAGAGAAAAGGGTGGAATTTTCTTCCACCTCATGTTAAATTGGCCCTTGTAGGCAAATTGCTTGAATAAGCCCTGCTTGTCGGATGATAATTGAATGAGCTTGGGGAATTTTGCCAGTCTCAGGTGTTGAGGAGTTGGAAGAAAATCACATCTGTTTTCATCAAATAGCAGAAAGGCAAATTCAAAGTCACTCTTAATAAATTCAGAACATGAACATTATATAGTGACTAAAAGAGTTAACAATTCTTTTAAAGTAAAAATATACTTTTTTATTAGCTTAAGGTAGCAAAGCTATTCTGCTACATCCTACATTGTTATTTTATTATTTTTTTCTGTCATACCTCGCATTGTCAGTTTGTCATCATGGCTAAAATTCTCAGATTCTCTGGACTGTGTTCATTGTAAAAACAGCTGGATAATTATGCAGCTACACACCAACATACAATAACAGCCTGGCTAGCTAAGTGCCTAAGCACAAGTTTTAAAAATAGATGGATGGTAGAGAGCACACAGCGAAATATTTGCATTGCCTATCATTTGACACAGCATTTTACATAACCCCTTAACTAATTGCATTGTCTTTTATACTTGAGGATACTTTGACTCTTCTTTCCCTTCTTTATGCTTCAGACTCAGTGATATGACAAAAGTAACTCTCACAGAGGTGAGGCAAGAGCCACCCTTCTTGATCCCAACCTGTTCTCTTGGGTACTCAAGGCAGAATTCTGGGGCAGCAGAGAGAGGGGGCAGAGGAAATGAGGGTGTTTTATACTGTTTCTATACCGTTCTGCACAGAGTGTGCTGCTCACTTCAATGCCCCACGACACCTCAGATATATGAATTACAGCAATATGGCAGTTACAGCAATTTATGCGAGTCCAGCAGTGGAAAGCATTCAAAGCAAGAACTGCATGTATGTTCCCACTGACTGAGAGCTCAGTCCAGGGACCACATGTTATGTGGAAATAATGTAACAAAAAAAATTTAATATCCATCAGTACCTTAAGGTTTTTAACGTAAGGCAAAATCCCAAGACAGAACAGCTCCTACCACAACTTGCTTGTTCTCATTTTCAAATAAAGACGTCATATCTTTATAGCAGCAGAAAGGGTGCAAATGCACAGCACCTGCATAGATGGCTTTACTATGCAAGGTTTACCTTAGCTGGAGAGGTAAAATGGTAATTCAATTGCTGGAGAAGCGTATATCCACAATTATCTTCCAATAAATCTGTGCTGACACACACAGTATTGAGTATTCCTCCCTTCCAGTACCTTCTTCCCCTAGGGCAGCTAATTGACTTTTTATGGAAGTTACGTGGCACTCCTACCTGGCAAAACCAGACACAAAAGCTTAGTTAAATGCACAAGCTCTGTCTTAACCTGCCAAGAAACTTCCTTCCTACAGCTGTCCCAACACTGCAAACATACCAAGAATTCTCATTCATACAAGCACATTCTCAACTTCAGCATAGCCACTCACAGTCTAAAAGCTATTCACACAAAGATAATAATGAAGCATAACCAGAAAATAATCGGTGATTACAGCAAAGTGTAATTAAAATAAATAAATAAATAAATAAATCACTCTCCATGATCATGCCAGTTTTATATTTGCCACCTCATTACATTAACAAAACTTGGGAGGATAAGGATTACTCTCTACCCTATGCTTATGTCCACAGAGCTAGTGACTGTGCAGCATGTTTCGCTGCTGGCAGCCACACACACAGTACTTTGGGCTGAATGGCTGATTATCCATCAGCTTCTGTATAGCAGATATAGGTGGTAAACACACAGCCATGTGGGACAGAATTTGTAATCAAATTTGCACACTATATCATCTGCTACCTGTGTGCTTTTTTTTGCCATGTTCAAAGTCTCTTTCTCCACAGTAGGAAGACAATACCTCCACAATAAGGCAAACCTTTTGCCATACTGTAACAGAAGATTCTGTTCTCCTCATTGTCTCAGAACACAAATAGGAACATTCTTGAAATATATTTTTTTTAAAGTTTAAAGTTTAGTCTAATGTTAATTTTCAGGAACGTTGCCAATCTATTTTAAGCAGATGGCTTGCTATTTAATGTCTTTAGGCAAGGCAGAAAAGCTTTAATCAATAGAATTAAGTGTTGAGAAATTACATGCAATTTTACAAAATCAAAGGCATTTCCTACATATTGTCAAGCAGACAAAAATAAATTGACATGTTGTTACTGCCAGAAATGTTTCACACACCATGACATTAAGTTTCCTCTAAATGGCTACCCCGTGATAAGGAATTTTAGTGTTTTATCAATGTAAAAATTATCCAACAGTGGCTTACTTTTTAATTATGAAAAAAGAATCCAGGACTGAACAATTAAAAATGAACACTCAAAAACTATAAGTTGCAACATAAAAAGCTTTACTTTTGCTTACTTCTTGACAAATGAGAAACCAAGAGTGTGGCTCCCTGCTCCCCATTCACTCTATGACCCAGTATTACACCTATTTCTAGGATAGTAAATCATGCTGAAAACCATCTCCACTAATAAGTGACAAAATGTGCAGGGTTCATTGTACCATCAGCTATTAATCAATTACTGCAGAGAACACTAACGATTGTCTGAAAACCTGACTTTAATGCACTTCAGGCAACACTTCTATCCTTTGCATTTCTAGACTGCAAGAGTCTGTTCCTGTTGCCATGTTAAGATATTATGCAAATATGCTCCCACTTGCTCTAATCAAGTTCTTCCTTCATCTTTTGTATTACCATTTACAATCTCTTCCATTTCAACCCATGTCAGGCAATGACAAAGATACTTCGTGCTTTCAAGACATACGGATCCTTAATGTAGCCATTGCAAACACATCTGTACATTTACAGAGATGGTTATATTATGTAGAGAATATTTTTAACATTTAAAATACTTGCATCTATATTTCCATAGTCATTTGCATGCAAAATTTTTCTCAGTACTTAAAATAGAGAAGAATTAGCACTATGAAGGTGCTTTTAAACTATTTCCATGTAAAAAAAGACATAAGCTGTGCTGAAAAACTCATGTATATTGATAGAATTGCATTTATATGAAGTATAACAACAAATCAATGAGATAAAAACGGTTTCTAAACCAAAAGCATTTCTGCTACAATGCCTTGAGTTTAGAGAAATGCAAGCTGCAAGTGGGAGTGATCTATTCAGACATAAGGCTTCTGTCATTTTGCTGCTGCTTTTTTCTGGTCTTGCCCCATCCAACCCAACCTTGAATGATGCCCCAAGGGATGGGCCATCGACCACCTCTCTGGGCAACTTGTTCCAGTGTTTCACGATCTCATTGTAAAAATTTCTACCTTATACATAGCCTAAATCTACCCTGTTTTAGTTTAGAACCATTACCCCTAGTCCTGTCACAACATGCCCTGCTAAAAATTTGTCCCCATCTTTCTTGTAGGCCTCCATCAAGTAGTGAAAGGCTGCAATAAGATTATATATGGCTTTATACATCCTTTTGGAACTCAGAGTGGGGCTAAGGGGGGTGGATATTGTTGGTTTGCTTATGTCTAGGAGTTTGCAATTAATTTTAAACTTAGCTTTGCAAAGATGTGAATATATCAGCTAAACATAAGCTTAAAATATCTCACTCAATTATGTCTAAGTTTAATGATGTCATGATCCTTCATGGCTGATGTTGTAAAGTCACAAAGTACTAACTCAACTGTCTCTTTAAAGACCAGCATCAAAACAACAACACATTATTGTAACATTTGAAACCAACAGCAATATTGGTGGCAAGGCCAGCATCTTGCTTTTGATGTTCTGACTGTATACAAGCCAAATATTTCTTGCTTCATTGAAGATACTACATGTTTTAAAAGTCCTATATTAACTATATGAAATAGATTTAAGTCTTGCATTTTTACATACTAATTTTGTTTTAATTAACACAAGCAAATACTTGTAATAATCTACTAGATGTGAAACTGGTTTTGAGTGATAAGAAAGTAAAAGGCTTTCAGAATAGAATCTCAAACTGTATGCTGCTTCTTTCCACTCAATGGAAACTTGATAGCTCCAGTTTCACCAGTTGTAATAACACGAGTGGAAAAACAACAGTTTCCACTCAATAACTGTAGTTTCGTATTAACTGAGATAAAACATTTAGGTGCTCTTACGCTGCCTTTAGCTTTTTCTGTACTTCTCTCTGACCTTCCCCATCGTCCAAACTGTTACACATGAAATAAACACATCTTCTGCTCAGAAATACCACAGAAGTTACTGCACACCACTCCCCCACCTTTCAATTGAGCAACTTAAAATATTCCTGTTAGCACAAGTAGAAGAGGGAAATGCTGGCATAGTGTGAGCATGTAACACACAGCTGGTAAAAAAATAAATACCTCATAGAAAAAACAAACAAATAGAACAGGGTTATTTTAAAAACTATGCTGTGCTGTCTTCTGCATATTCTGAGAAATCCCAAAAGGTGCTTTCTCTAACCAAAACTTTATTGCAATGATAATCCTGTAATGGATAAGTACAGACTGAGTGTACTGTGCTGAAAAAGTTTAACTGACAATTTAGCTACAGCATGCCAAGCCTTCTTGCAACAGCCTTTGACAAGTCATGACTCGATGCAGAAAGAAAAGCTTCAAAGGAATTTGAATTCACCATGAAAAGAGGGCAGGTAATTCACTCCATTAGTTGGATGCTTCATGAAACAGATCTCTAGCTAGATTCAGAGCACATACAGGCAAGTAAAAAAGACTAAACATCTGTAAGATCTCCCTAAAATGAAGACCAGAATTACTATTTATCCATGAAGAAAAACACAACAGAAGTACTATCTCTTTTTCTTACATTCTTCAGAAAGCTGCTTATAAAAATCCTCTTTTCTCAGAGATCACCTGTGACAGCTCTAATAAAAAGAAAATTCAGACATTCACATTTAAAATAATGAGTCTGATTTAGGAAGTAGGAAATGGTGTAACCAAAACTACAATAGGATTTCCACACCCCCACCAACATTACTGACACAAAGTCACTGAGATCACATTTTCAAGGCACTAGCAGAGAACGAGGTAATTATGTAGTATTTAAGATGTGCTAATTATAACATGCATGTCAGGAAAGATGTCTAATCTCATACTTTAGAGCTCATGTCAGCCTCAAACTCTTATCAGTGAGGCCAAGATCTACAATGGGAGAACAGACATGGCTACTAGATGGCAGTTTGCCTACTGCAGGATTCACACTCTCTACCTGGGCTGTTACTCATGGGAGAAGAGACCTGTCTGACTCATCTAAGCAACTCTGCCAGTGAGTCACACCTGCCACCGACAATCTTTATAATTGTGGCCATATAAATTTTCTATAATCCTCTCCTCTGTCCAGCTGCTGCAGATATTAACCATGGACACAAAGATCTGAGTCAAGGGTTTCACTACACAGTTGTACAACACTGACGACAAGACAGCTGGGATTTCAGCTAGCTGCCACAGTGCTACTGTTACAGAAATAATAAATTTTTAAAAAGCAGAAAAATTAAGTAGAGAATATAGTAAGAATCTATTATGGACATTAAATTGCCAGAATGTCTTCTTAAGGCAGAGAATTTCAAGGTAACAACTTGGACCTTTTATCTCCATATTAAAATACTTTCACGTGTTCATTTTCAAAGCTAAATAGGGGAGATGCTGGAGAGCTGCAATAATTATAGTAATGGCTTTGGCTCCTAAAGATCTCTGCCTTTGCCTCGAGAAATTCAGAATATCATGTTAAAAATAACACCTTGGTTACAAAACACCAGTAGAGCAGAGAAAATTTATGAAGAAAACAGAAACAATGTTGTTACACAGAGAACACATCTGCACTGCACAGCTGTAGTCAGAATAGATGCAATGGTAACAGCAGTATGAAAACAGAGCGTTAAGTTGCAGGCACATGAGAATTTCAGTTTCTACTCAGCATGCCTGTCCAGGCTGTCCCACCAAAAGTCTGTTACTGAGCTATTTCTCAGGCCTCTACAATAAGGGAGCCCAGAAGTTCCTAAAAAGGCTACAGATGTTGCAGTGGAAAGCCAAGGGCAGCAGAGAAAGATTCCTCCAAAGATGACAGAAGTGGCATTCGTCTGACCATGCTATGGCTTACTGAACAAAACAAGGAAGACTAGAAGACATTAAAGAAAAACAAGTAAGAGAAATTAGAAAGAAAATAATATAGCAAACAAATGAAAAACAATCTTGGAGGAGGAATGGCAAGACATTAAATCAGTTTTCACTTTTGCATTAATTAGAAATTTACTTGCATTAAAGAAGTAAGTACTAGTTGTGGACCATAGCACATAGAATGGCTTGGGTTGGAAAGAACCTTCAAGATCATCTAGTTCCAACTCTCCTACCACAGGCAGGGACACCTTCCACTACACCAGGTTGCTCAAAGCCCCATCCAACCTGGCCTTGAACGCTTCCAAGGAGAAAGCATCTATAACCTCCCTAGGCAACCTGTTCCAATGTCTCGCCACATTCACAGTGAAGAATTTCTTCCTAATGCCCAACCTAAATCTCCCCTCTTCCAGTGTAAAGCCATTACCACTCATCCTATCACTCTGTACCATTGTAAAAAGCCCCTCCCCAACTTTCCTGTAAGGCCCCCTCAGTACTGGAAGGCTCTATAAGGTCTCTTCAGAGCCTTCTCTTCTCCAGTCTGAGCAACCCCAAGTCTCTCAGCCTATCTTCATAGGAGAGGCACTCCAACCCTTCAATCATCTTTGTGGCCCTCCTCTGGACACACTCCAACAGCTCCCTGTCCTTCCTCTGTTGGGGAGTCCAGACCTGGACACAGTATTGCAGGTGGGGTCTTACCAGAGCTGAGTAGAGGAGGAGAATCACCTGCCCTGACCAGCTGGCCACACTTCTGATCACAGCCCAGGACACAACTGGCTTTCTGGGCCGCAAGTGCCCGTTGCCAGCTCATGTTGAACTTCACATCAACCAACACCCCCAAGTCCTTTTCCCCAGGGCTGTCCTCAACCCATTAACCACCCAGCCTGTATGTGTGCTTAGGATTGCCCCAAACCATGTGAAGGTCCCTGCATTTGGCTGTCTGCATGGGCCTGCCTCTCAAGACTGTCAAGGTCCCTCTGGACAGCTACTTTTCCCTCCAGCGTGTCAACCACATCACACAGTTTGGTGTCATCAGCAGACTTGCCAAGGGTGCCCTCGATCCCACTGTCTATGTCACTGACAAAGATGTTTAACAGCACCAGTCCCAAGGCCAACCCCTAAGGAACACCACACAATGATCTTCACCTGGACATTGAGCCACTGACCACAGCTCTTTGAGTGTCAACTCCTTATCCACCAAGTGATCCGTCTGTCAAGTCCATATCTCTCCAATTTAGCAACAAGAATGTCATAAAGAACCACAACATTCAGATGGATAATATTAGCTTCTCTCAACATACTGCTGCAGCTTATACATGCTTTCACCATATAATGTTGATGACATGACCTTTCTGTTGAACACAGAATCAAGTTAAAATGCTTCTGAGGCTTGTCACAGGTAAGGAAGTAATGTTAGATAGACCAGTAGATTACTTCAGTTTTTATTAGCAATCAGAAAGTATCTCCTCTGGACTCAGGAGCAATCCCAGGACAACAAAGCCTGCTGTACTAAGTCCAGTATCCAATCTCTGGGCCAAGTGTAGCTAACAACATATCACATGGATGATAATCAAGTTCCTGGGCTGTTTCAGTTGCAAACAAGGAGTCCCCATCATCCTCTGGAAGGCAGCTACGCCATTTTTGCAACAACCACTATTGTCTCCAAGTCTAAGCCTGATACTAATTTTTTTTAATGATCACAGATTTTCTTTATGTGTCATGTAAAGGACAAGGCAATCAGGCCCAGTCAGCATGAGTTCATGAAAGGGAGGTCCTGCTTGACAAACCTGATCTTTCTATGACAAGGGGATCCACTTAGTGGATGAGAGAAAGGCTGTGGATGTTGCTTACCTGCACCTGAGTAAAGCCTTCAACACTGTTGCCCTCAGCACTGCCCTAGAAAAAATGGCTACTAACAGCTTAGACTCATGTACTCTTTACCAGGTAAAAAAATTGGCTGTGTGGTCCAGCCCAAAGGGTTGTGGTGAATGGAATTATATCCAGCTGGCAGCAATTAACAACAGTTAATTGGCAGGTCACAATCAACCCCAGACCACAGTGGAAGAATGGTTTTTACACCAGACTGCTAAGGCAGATCTTGCCATGGGAGAGCAGGACACTGGGACCAAGCTAATCTCGCACACAATACACAGTCCCCAGCAGCTATGTGCAGGCCTTGCTTTATGTTTCTTTTCATGTGTATTTATCTATATTTTGGTCAAGTAGATAAAATCACTTGTTAGTATTAAAATGGGCATAACAGCCTAGCAGAAAGTCAAAAGACCTACGTCTGAGTCTCTGCACAGCTGCAGGCTACTTGTGTCAACCTGAGCAACATTTTCCAAAGTGACACCTACCCAGCATTAACGAAGCACTGAGCTGAGCCCAGAACCTTAAGCAGAATGGCTATCTCCATCTCTGCACAGCCCATAAATCATCTGCTCAGACATTGCAGTATGCAATCCACTCTTTCTGCTGAAGCTGTGCCATTATACAGAGATAACAAACGTCAACAAAAGTTAGCTTTTTCAGTGAGAAAAGGCAAAATTCTCTCCCTTAGCAATAAGGGAACTTGTGGAAGGCAGAGAAGTCATAATTTTCAGCCTCTGCTCCCGATTCATTTTTTAACCTTTTGTTGAAGACTTTCATGTGAACTACAAAAGTTGTCTAGATTGAAGGAAACAGAATCCAGGTCAATTTCCTTCCCATCTACAAAGCTACCATTCCCTCTCACTTTGTAGGCAAATAAAACTGTGTGTGTTTCTGACTCAAAAGACACAATCTCAAATAAATAAATAAATAAATAGATAGATAAATAAATAAATATTACAACTGGCATGCTATTCCCATTGTATAAATGTGAAGAATTAATAGAGCAATCTAGCTGACAATCAGGAAAGAAAAAAACCCCACATTCTCAAAAATTTCCCTTAAGAATTAAAGGAACCATTCAACCTCCAACAATAATGTAGTTACCTTAATAAGGCCAGACTATCACTTCTCAGTTTTGGTCATTTTCTCCTAATCATGGCAAAATAAAACGTCAGTAGAAGAACCATCCAGAAATAATATAATTATAATATAAACAAATATATTAGCTAATAATAATAAGTAATAATAAATTACTGAGTCATAGTCAACATAACTAATATACTTGCCTTCAGTACATGGCCCTTGAAATACCTAAACCTCCAGCAGTGCTTGCTAATTTACAGCAATTTAAGAGTCAGAGTCTGCTCACTGAAGTCACTGTATTAAGATTTTCTTTAATGCACTCATTCCTAAGCACAGAAGAACATGAAAGTTAAACTCAAATTAATCTGCACTGACATGCAGCAATCTAGAATGACTCAAGAAGTCAAAGCCTAAAAAGAAAAAATAATGGGATTAATCTTGCATGTCTTACATATCCAAGTAGTTCCTTCTCCTGCAATTAGTTACATTGGGAGAGCAGGTCTCTCTGCATGAACAGAGACTGTGAATATAGAGGCCTCTGTAGTGCAGCAAGAGCTGCATTCCCAGGGCTACTAACTACTGACGACTTGTTTCTCAGTAGAATAAATACACTGCAGTGAGTGATAAACATGCCTACTTGCTTTTGAGCTTCAGGGTAATATTCCAATTTTACAATGAATTATTCCCAAAAGCAAAGTATCACAAGAGTAAGAGACACGGTGGAGTAGCCATGAGAATCCTAGCAGGAGGTTTAGAGATAACACATACATCTTCTCTCTTACAAACTTTCCCAACTAAGTGTTTGACATTTTATTTATGACAACAGAGACAGCATCTTACAAACATGAGGGACCAAAGTCCTGGTGCAACACAGATGTCTTAGTAATCATTCATTAACCTTAACTAAGAATGTAAGTGGTTCAGAAATTATCTGTGTTTACAACTTTAACTTAAATCTACTCTATGTATTAACTGAATGTAATTTACTAATTCTGTTTAGGTCTCATGGTGGATGGGGGGCAGCAAGGAGGACAAAGAGGCAAGTTGATTTCATAGACTTCGTAGTTCATCATTTTAAAAATAATGCTGAAATGCAAAAATAATCTGATTAAAACTTGGAAGGCTGAAAAACATTCCATAAGAAAACAGTGGCATCAACTTGACCAGAGCTTTTCAAGAATAAGGTTCAACCGATCACCTATGACAGCCTAAAGCTAGGCTGCAGAAAACAATACATTTCTCCCTTTTTGCTAGTAAGTTTCTTCTTATCATTATAAACTAATCATCTGATTCAGAGCAGCCTGCCTTCTCACACGACCCTCCTACTGCACATGCAACATGGGGCAGTTTTTTAGCGACAGCGCCAATGCATGACGCATTATTACTATGAAAGATGTGCTGTGATCTGTCTGAAGTACTCTTGTATTAATTTTAATAAAAGGAGTGTTTGTGCTTTTTTGAACCAGTATGTTCCTTGTCAACTCAACAGAACATACTGTTTTCCAATAAAATTTAGAAAAACCTATTTAAAATCCTAAATTGAATCGCAGGTACGTTATTTAACATGATATTCACTAACCTTAGCTCTTTAAAGTATCTTTTCTGACAATACAGCACTATCATACTTGATTATACATGTGCCATACACCTTTGACATAAAAAAGGACTGTATTTTGCATGAAATTATCCATCTGGTCTTTTCCTCATTTCTATCACATACATAAAAACACACACAAGCAATCTCAAAAAAAATACACCATCATGTTTGCAAGCTCAAAAGTGGAAATTAAGTTTCCCTTGGTGGGTTGCCTGGTAGCTAGTATGCCCCTGACAAAAGATTTGGGATGGGGTAGGATGAGGAATCTCTTTAGTACCAGCCAGGTAGCACTCAGATGTCATTCCCACCCTAAACACCAGCACATGCTGCATAGAAAAGCATGCAGGAGGTCATCATCGTTGTATAAAGTGAGTTGATCAAAATCACCTTGTGAACTGTTGTAGGCCACAAGCCAAGAATTCATGATAATCAGGCTTAAGTTCAAGTTCCAGAATCATTCTTCCATTCCACAAAATCCTTATTCCTGTGATGCGTAATACCCAACTAGACTGCTATGCTGCCAATCTTGCCCCAAACAGCCCACCACAGAAGTCAGTGTACAGATGTATGAACCTTGCACACCATGCCCATTGGCTACACAACATAAATTAAGACATGAAGAGGAAAGGAAGCAAGTAAGTGCCATACAGGCACTGCAGACAACCATGCTCGTATTCCACTTCCAGCACCCAGAAAATGTGTGCAGAGAAATTATTATCCTTCAACATTTGCAGAACACAACACTGTTGGAAATACCTGCAGGTACTTGGTGCCTTCAAGCTTTTCCATTCTTGGCCAATATCATTACCAGTATTTCCCTTTCCATACTGTTCTTTCTGAACATGAGGCATGTATGTACACTTTCATTCTCTCTGAACTTCTCTTATCTGGAAGTCTTTTCCAGTGTTACACTTTTCTTGCCATGAAAATGTCTTTTTAAAAATACATACTTTAAAAAGCACTTTATATGAAGGCATGTCTATTCCTTCTCATTTCCCAGACACTTGATAAAATATCACCAGACTGCAATTTATATGCTAAAGGAATTTCTGGACAGCATCTAATTAAACAACTCAATCAGAAAACAAATTAAAATGAAATACTAGTGTAATCCCATGTGTAAAATGCTGCACTTAAAACTCTCTGGTATTTGCAGGACATCCTGTGGAATAGAATTCTATTAGCCATGCTAATTTCCAAGCCTGTTCAGCACTGCAGAACACATGAGTTATTGACACCTCTCTCCAATGTAAAAAAGAAGTGCTCCAAGGAAAAGTTTAATAGCAAACTACAGATAACCTTCATAACCTTGTCCAGAACCATTATGGCAGCTGATTTATGCTATTTATGGAGATTAATTTCAAATTAATTGTTTTTTTAAACTGACCTTCAAGCTCATCCCAAACCCAGTCCAGCTTGGGATACTCCTTCCAATTATTTCAGTTGGAGTTTTGCACTGTAACTCAGAATTTACAGCATCACACAGTGTTAGGCAAAATCTGATTAAAATAACATCTTTTTGTGCAGCCTCTACCAAAGGAATTATATGTGAACCCCAGTTATTACAATTTGGCAAGTAACAGCATTTGGGGATACTGATATCTGATATTTACTATATTTATTTACCTTAAAGGCTAAGTTTTAATAGCATCTGATAACTCTGTAAACTTTATTTTTCTTCTTAAATGTATTTTAGCACTTATTAACAAGCCTTTACTTTATTATTTTTGGATGACTCTCTTCAACTTGCATACAAATGTTATTTAAGGAAAATATCTTCTGATTTGGCTTATGCGTAGTCCCAAAAAGTCCCCCAAAACACTTTATGGTCTAATCCATGCTATACTCTCCCCTACTTTAAGTATACCTTTCTCTACTACTCTGAGAACCACTGATCAAAGCAATATGCCAACAGGACACTGTTCATTTTCCTTGAAAAAAATAAGAGTACTGGAGCATCACACCAACAAATCTGAAGGAGTTATGTTCCAACGTCACACACAAAGTCAGTTAATTTAATGTACCTAACTCTTGACAGAGCCTTTTGAAAAATCCCTGCATTCATATATGCTTCCACAGTGCACTCCACTGGCACAGAGACAAGAATATATTTCCTTTTAGAAATCCATTTCAGGAATCAAGAAAAACCTAAGGACTGTATGAGAGAATTTAAAACCCACAGGAGCTGATATAACTCACCCTCCAGAAAAAAGTAGTATTTTACCAATTTACCCAAGATGAGAAGACTGTCTGAGAAATGAAGGCATATAGAAACTGAATAGCCATGTGTCATATTTAAAAAAAAATATTTACACTTTAATA
The DNA here is from genome assembly GCF_000747805.2 of Chaetura pelagica. Taxonomy (NCBI): domain Eukaryota; kingdom Metazoa; phylum Chordata; class Aves; order Apodiformes; family Apodidae; genus Chaetura; species Chaetura pelagica. Next base: position 1,037,570 of record NW_009952707.1, on the reverse strand, counting down.
ATGCTGCAAATTTACACAAACTAACAAGTAGTGGAAGCTCAATTCATATGGGATTAGCCCCCCTGCCTACTCCACCTTTTGTCATATTCCCAGAAGACCAGCTTGTCAAAGCTGCCTGGAAGCCAATGAGGTTTTTTACACTGGTGATAGGTATTTCTTTACCAGATGGGTTTGCTCTCCTTTTTCAGATTAAGGAGAGACTAGAATTGGGATTTGAACATTCAGCAGAGGTAACGCAGAAGCAGAGAAGACAATCCCCTTAGATTTTTTAAGCGCTCTCACCTATTCCCACTATCCCAGCGACTTAGCAGACCGAGGGAATGACACTGATGCCACGGTGATGATGAAAATACAGATACTAAAGATCACCAAGCAAAACATGTAAAAAACATGTAAAATCCCAAACTCCCAGTAAATAATTATTTTCTCCCCCACTGCTTACCCACTTCAACCCTTCTCCCAGAGCTCCCGTTAAAAGGAGAGTAAGTTTAAAAGGCATTACACAAGTGAGAGATTGCCCCAGTTATAATCCCAAGCGGCTCCCAGCACTACAGCAGCACTAAGGGAAATCCTGAGCACAGCCGGACGGACACAGACTCTCCGCACGGATTAGCAGTCAACTACGGGGGAAGAGAATAAAAATTCCCCCATTTTGGACAAGAAAAAAACAACACAAAAGACCCCACCAAAACCAAAATAATTACAGCAGCAGCAAAATGGGCAGCGGCTCCCCTGCCCTTCGTGCGGAGCCTTTCCCGCGGACTCCCTACTTCATCACGACACAGGCAGGCAGGGAGCTGAGGTCAGGTTTATTACAGCACCAGGCCGAGCCAA
>NW_009952707.1:1035576-1036716 GCF_000747805.2 Chaetura pelagica | reverse complement strand
CGTGCGGAGGCCGCCCCGGCAGGAGGGAGGGGTGCGGGGCAGGTCCCCCCCACGCCGCCCGCCTCCCCCGCCCCTCTCCCCAGCTCCAGGAGGGAAACCACCGGGGACTCCCAGACGCACCGCAGCAGCCCGGGGCCCAGGACCGGCTTTCCCCGACCGCGACACGAATGTCACACGCACACACAGCTGAGGCGGCGGGAGAGGATGGAGACGCCACACAGAGAGCGGCGGGATGGGGAAGGGAGGGAGGGAAAGCAAGCGGGGGGTAAGGTGGTACCTTGGATGTGCTGCTTGATGACATTTTCCAAATGGTCCAGCCTTTCTATAATCCTTAAAGTGTCCCCTTTGTCTTCCTCTAACTTTTTTTCTGAGATCGGCTCCTGCACTTTCACATAAACACTGGCAATGTAGTTGGTGACCCAGCCCACGTACAGCAGGCAGACGATGTTAGTCATTCCACTCAAAATCACGCAAGTGGACACTAAAGTTTTGGTTTTCCTGGTGCACACCATCCTGAGATCCCTCCATATAGCTCCAAAAATCCTGTGATCCAGAAAACAAACAAAAAAACTGCGATGAAAATAAATCCTTTCCCCCCTTTCCCCGAAACGGAGACCTTTCAGAACTCAGTAAATTTCCATGCAAAAAGTTCTCCAATCCACAGAATAAAAATATTTGTCGCCTACCTAGAAGGAGAGGTGGGGGTGGGGAGGGCTGATAATTAGAATCCTGGATTTTAGTACATTAAAATAGCTGAAACTTTGCGATAGCGGTGCCGAGAGCAGACCGGCAAGGCGAGCCAGCCCCGCTGCCCGCTGCCTCTTTAGGCACCGGCTCCCGCCACGGGCATCAAGGACGCGAGCAGCCAAGTGCCCAAGTGTTGCAAACTTTGTTCCCTCCGACGCCGCTTCCCATTGCAACCGGCCACAGCTCCAGAATCAGACCTTGGGAGCAGCTTGCCGGAGAGTGGGGCTTGCTCGGCAGCGGATTGACAGCCCCCTGCTCCAATAACGAGCCCGCTCTGGCACGGAGGTTGCTGCCATCACCGTATGGCCGCCAGGGACCCGCGCGGGGCGGGGTTACGGCGGGGCCCACCTGCTCCTGCACACTCATACACACACACACACACACACTCTCACA
>NW_009952707.1:1026366-1034309 GCF_000747805.2 Chaetura pelagica | reverse complement strand
TGTGGCTGACTCGGCAGCGGATTGCCAGCCCCCTGCTCCAATAACGAGCCCGCTCTGGCACGGAGGTTGCTGCCATCACCGTATGGCCGCCAGGGACCCGCGCGGGGCGGGGTTACGGCGGGGCCCACCTGCTCCTGCACACTCACACACACACACACACACTCTCACAGGGGCGTGGGGCCCCTCCGCCGTGCTGCAAGCCGGGGCCGGAGGGCGGGGACGGCGGCCTCCCGTCTATTTCTGTAGCTGGCTGCAAAGAATTTCCAGCCTAGATGGGAAGCAGCAGCAGCCAGTTCCCGTTTGCTGCTAGGTGAATGCTCTGCTGCTTGGCTGGAGAGAGCAGCCGGTGTCAAGATCCGTGCTCACACACAGTCATCCATTTGCCTGGAGGGGGTGAAACCGGAGACGTGCATTTGGCTAAACGGAGCTATGGGTTCCGCAGCTCCAGATACCGAACGACCACCCACTATTACAATATGTTTGTCTTTTACCCTGTCTGCGTGCCCCCATCCCCGGAGAGGTTACATTATTAATTGTAGCTTGCACCCTCACCAGCAAGCCCCAGTAACCACCCGTCGCCTCCCCCACTTCCACTGGAATCCGCTGTCTCAGAGTCTGTCCAGAATCAGTATCGGGGATCGTACCAGTAATTCACAGTTCAGTTCAGCATATCCATGCTGTTTTCCTCTCATCTCACACCTTACATACACTTTTGGAAGGCAAAAAGAAAAATCACACTGATTTGAGAAAAGATATACAACAGCTTAATCTCTTTCATTCCTACGAGTTAAGGACTTTCATACTAAATGAGGTAATTTTCTTTTCATTGTCTGAAGACAGAAATGTAACATAAGCACGACCAGTATTAGGAACAGTGAGGCAGCTATTAACACACTAAAAACGATGGTAAGTGCTTACTGTCCAGTGAAAACAAGTAGTAACAAATGTTATTATTTGTAGGTTTACTTATAAATACATATAAATCTTATATTTAAATTTATATACATTTAAATGAATAAATGTATTCTGCTTCAGTAGCCACCCTCCACAATTGATTATTACACTAGGGTTAGCTTGTTTGTGTGCAGAAAGCACAGCAGACACCAGGACTTACCACTCTGAAGCATACACATGAGTGTGCCAAGTCTGCAACAGCCTGAATGTACATTTCAATATCTTAACAGAAGTAGAGGAACTGTCTTAGGATTTGGGGGTTTTATTTTTAAATTAATTATAAGCAAAACCCAGTATTCAAGAGAGAAGGCAAGCAACTGTCCTGCCAAAAGGCAGAATGACTTCCTTTCCATCAGTTGGTACTCCATAGAAACAGTAAAAACTATGGATACTCAAACACACACAAAAACAGCGCCAATAGAAGCTGCTGTAGACTCTGCCAATGAAGCTCAGAAAACAAACTGCCTCCTCAGTCTTCTCACCCTCTCTGAAAACTAACTGAAATTTCAGCCAATTTAGAAGTACTTTCCCAGTGATACACTAAAGGAGGCTAGCCCAACAGAACTCATTTGGAAATTAGAAAATATAACTCCAGGCATTTGAAGATGGAAAAGTATTTTTAGTAATACAGGAAAGTTTGCTAGACAAACCACTCAGTGAACAATTTCAAGCCTTAGACAAGGCAAAATATTGACAGAATACACTAATATAGCTCTACCACATAAGTCAATTACCCTTCTTGGTATATGATGACCATTTCTTTAGAGTATCATTTATTTCTCTATTTCCTATCTTTGTACTTCAGTATTACAGCTCCATATCTGGTAGCAATCAACAGCCGTAAGTGTGTATCATTGAAGTCTTCAATAATTCTGTTTTCTAGATTTGCTTTAATCTTTGTAAATTTGGCCTGAAGTCACAAAATACAAATTCTTCAGCCCTGGCAATGCAGGAAGAGTTTAGGACTTAGCCTTGGACTTCTCAATTTAAAGCAAAACTTACCAGAAATCAATCCAGATAAGGGATGAGTAACAAGCATTAATAAGTTATATTTTTCCATGGAAGCTTATAACATATTAATAAACATCTAATTGCTTTTATAAACAAATATGAAAACTACTTATTACTAATGACTGTCAGCACATCCATTAGAGACAAAGATTTGACAAAAGATGGCTAATATGTCTCACAGGTCTAATGGGTTGCTTAGAGCATAATTGATTAACCTTTTACTACAGTAACTATTAATAGTTCATTAGCCCTTTGCTCCCAACAGTTTTCTGATCATGTTTAAAATACAGCTTCATTTATAACTACATTCTCCTACTACCAAAGCTGCACTCCTCAACATCAGAGCAGTAATTCCTTGTCTCCTCATTTAAGCATTGATTTCACTGAGGCTAGTGTTAAAACTGACTTCACAGTAAGATCTACAGATGCTTGAATATATGAAAAGTATGCTTGCTTTCATGTCTCTGACAATAATATTCTGGATCAATCTCTTTAGAAGTCTTCTTTTACAAGTTTATACAAGGCTGGAGGTATCCAAGTGTTTAGAAACTGGTCAGGTTTGTAACACTGATTTATTGTCTAGTATTACAATTCAGATGAAACCTCTTTTTGTGAGCAGCCCACTTTTATAATTAACTGGACCAAAAACATGAAAAGGAACAATAAGAGGACAGAAATGCTATCAGCCTCACATTATAGCCAAGGACAAAATTAGGCAATAAAAACCCTAAATAATTTTCTTTTTTTTCCTCAAACATTTGAATTTTGAGGGGAGCACAAGGTCTATGTGATTTGTTCTCTTAAATCAGTGGTGTTTTTGAAAGTTTTACTTCAGGTGTTTAAGCTTGAGGCAATACAATCTGCTGCACATGTCACTGAAATAGGTGTCCGATTTTATCCTTGTCCTGACACTCATCTGCCACGTCATACTATGCAAATTATTTCACTTCTACTTTACTCTACATAATGGAAAAAATAATTTCTTAAAATGTGTCTGTATCACATGCTTCAATATGGATTGTCCTCAACTACACTACTGTAATAAGACACCATTTCAACCAGGAAATATTAACCTCATAACCTAGTAAATACAGCCTCCACTTATCTTGCATTAAGGTGTTTTGTAAGGGCAGAATTAGTATTTCTTACCTATCATTACAGTTCAGGGGAATGATGGAAAGAAAGATATTGTCAATAACTACTTTTTTTTTTTTTGGTGCATTTTTGATGTGAGCTAAAACATTTTTAATAGTAAGACAGTACTTGAAGGAAGCAGTGACCAAACATCAGAACCAATAGTATTTTCATGCCATTTTACAAGAACAGGTTTCTTACACTTTGATAGATATCAATGGAAAAGCTTAACTATTCAACATTGTTTTAATTGTATTCTATTTGGATTCTTAGCTGAAATCCTATTAGTTTGTAGAGATAGAATCTTTGTTCTGAGTAGATTTTCTTCTGTTATTCCTTCCCTCTCCCCCACAATGATCACATCTTTTGTTTGGAAAAATAATAAATTCCAAAGGCACTTAAGAAGCTACAGTGCATTTTTACATCGTGGAGAGAGAGATGACCAAATACATGTGGAAAAGTCTGACCTGCCCTGAGGAGTTTTTTTGGGAAACTGGTATCTGGATCTGCACACACATTAATAAAAAAACCTGTCTGTTGAGCAGAGGTTACCCCTTCTGCAGATGAGCTCTTCCCAAAAGTTCATGCTGTGGTTTTTCAGCTCCCCAAAGGAGGTATTTTTCTGTATGTTGAAGGTAAAGGTTATGTGTAAGTGCAGTCCCCAGGGAAGTGATCAGATGATCTTTATTATCTATTGTCTCCAGTAATCTCAGCCATTAAATTTAAACCAGCCTTAAAACTCTTATTAAATCATACAAAGACATATGCAGATATTGCAGAGATACCTCTGCTTATTCTGGAGCTGGGTTGTGAAGCTAGGGATTTGCTATATGGAAATTGTACATAATGAACATGAACATAATGAAAAAAAAGATGAATGGATGGAAAATGAGTAGGAAAAGATGAGAGAAAGAAAAATTGCTTTTTCCTTGTTAAGCTAGGATCTCTTAAAATGATATTTATTTCTCTGTTGTTTTTTTCTCTTCCCCACTTCACTTACTCTCTTCTCTTACCTTCTTCAGGTCTGTATTTGCTCTCTTCCTTTACAGCTATCCCCTATCATCTTTCCCCTATCTCATTTTAAAAAGCCCACTTAAGTTTATACTAGTCCTGTTACACATCAACCTTTGTGATATTTTTATGAATCATCAGTTCATTTAGCTTATGCAGGCCTCCTTATTTTTCACTACTTGGCAAAGACTACTTTGCAGAGCATCAACTACAGGAAAATTCAGCCCCATATGGCCATACTGCAGTCTCCCAGGGAGGAAAAGGAATGTGATGCCCATTCTGAGAACATTCAATGGAACTTGGACAACTAACAGCCATGAAGCATCATTTAAAAATCATTCACTTAGGACCAAAAGGAAGAAATTAAACAATACAGAACATACCAAAACAAGTGAGAGTGCAGTATTTCAAGTAGAAAACTGAACTGTATCTTGTCTTCTGGATTGAGCTCTCACTGCACATAAAGTAATAAGCAAACACCCCATGCAAAAGGAGCAAGTGAGCTAGCAAGAATATTAAAACAGCTAACGGAAACTTAAGTACAAAAGCAACCTGTAAGAGAGGGCCACGTGGATCCATGTTTTCTTCTCCTTCATCACCAGATTTATGCCTTAGAAGACTTTTGCATACAGTTGCTATAAAATTTACAGCTGTATTTTTTGTTCCAGATGGCATTTTCCATTCCCAGTGTTTGCCAGGTTTATCTCATTAATTTGTGCCTTCAAAATGCTTTTTCTATCCAAAACATCTAAAATCACTTTACATTTTAACTGATCTCTGCTGTGCTGTTTTTAGTTACTTTCATACACTGGTGTGGTTTATTTTTTCTGGCAGCATTACACTGCACTATTTATTTGCTGCAAAACTCTTAGTTAATCCATCCCAAAAAAATTGTGTGACCAGCAATTCACCAGTATGAGTAAAAGATGCAACATATGGTCCTTTCCAAGTGGTACATCTACAGTTACTCAGAGAAGCATTATGTTCTTTCCAAAGCTGTCATGTGTCTACCTCCAACTGCTCCCACTGACAACCCCATCCCCAAGCAACTTCAAGTATCTTCAGTTTTGGGTGTTAAGTCTCAGATACGTTTGAAAAAGACTCCCAGAGACTGCAGCCCACTCAATCTCTGAATCTTTTTTTATGTTCAGAAGCAAAAAATTAATAATGTGTTATCTACAAATCTTGGCTTTATCAACCCAGTTCTCAGAGCTCTTTTTCTAACTTTAATACAAATAATTGTATTCTGTCAACTACAAGCTAGTGTAGCTGAATATCCTATTTCAAAATACTGTCTAGCTTTGAACATTTAGGGACAAGAATAGTCCTTTTGCCAGGCAAAGCCTGGCAAAGCTTCAACAGATTTAACGACTTAAAGACTGTCTATGTCAGAGACTGCAACCAAGCAATTGTTTACACAAGCTATGTAAGCTATTACAAAAACATAATTAATCTCGTTTTGAACCTTTAGTTTATCATATTCCAAGGAAACATGATCACTTTTGCAGTCATCTTTCCATCTGTGATCACATAGGCATATCATACTTCTTAGATGGCTCCTGGACAGTCTGAGTCTCATATATGCAAGAAGGACTTCTTGCATGACAGGAACTCCACACTTTGATTACTTTTAGTCCTTTTCTACTTTTTTTTTCATTATCCTTCTTGAGATGGATGACATAGTAGCCCAGATTGATGCATCATTTCATATGCTAACTTGTTCTCAGCTCCTTCCTTCATAATTATTAATACTCAGCTTTCTCAACTGTCACCAAGCCTCAACCTCAGCAAACTAGTCAAAGATCTCCTCCACAGTTACATAAAGCCCAGTAATAGACACAGGCTTGTTGTTGGGGTTTTTTTTGTCTTTCTAGGTGTAGGCTCCTCAAATTTTGCTATTTCATGAACGTGTTATTCAGGGTCATGGGTCCTCCAATACTCAGCTTTAGAAATTGCTGAAGTGAATAAAGTAACCTCAGTATTTATGTGCTTTTCTGATCATGTCTACATATGCTGAACAATGCAGATCCCAACCTCCCCTACTCATAACTGTCTTCTGCTTGGAAACTAATTGTTTCTTCCTACACTTTGTTCTTTCTGTCTTAATCGGTTTTTCATGCATGAATAGAGCTTCTCCTTATTCATAATAGGTACCAAGAGCCTTTGGAGAGCAAACTCCTAGGAAGGCTTTGCAGACCAAGTAATAATTAAATCCAGCATCAATTGTACCACTATTATCCATATGTTTTCAGATTATTAAAAAAACAAAACAGCAAATGGACAGAAAGTTACTTCCTTCAATTGCTTGTAAGAGAAATACTCATATAGAATTAAGAAGACGTTAGATACTTAGTAGAAATACAGAAATCAATTAGTGGAATAAGAGAAAAAGGACTATTGCAGATGTTTACACTTCTTACAATAATTTTTTTCTTTCTGGAATCCTGGAGATTCCTTTTGTTTCAGAGGAACAGGCACTGCATTATGTCAGTGTAAAGACTGGTACTAAGAACCATGACTGAGTTAAGAGGTAGAATCTCAGAAGTGACTGAAAACTCAAAACAGATAGAGAGAATGCAACATTAAAGTAATTGTCCTTTTTAATCTGAATTGATGGTTAGAAAAAATTCATTATGTAGGCTCATTTTATTTTTCAACCAGAAATTACAGGAAATCTGGATGATTCTGCTTTACTGGTTTCATGCTCAGTAGGACAGCCACCCTCAAAGGACAACACTGGTGAAATCACTTGGTTTAATTCTTCAGTTTCCCAATCAACACTATCCCAGTCTTCTCAGAAATTAGTTTTGGCCAACTGTCCTTCAGCCTGTGGTTAGAATAAGTACACAAGACTCTCTCTCAATGTTCTTTTGCCAAAGCCACATTGAAGCACGTAATTCATCTGAAACGTGGATTTTACAATTGGAGACTGCTGAGATAACACCATCTTTCATCAGGTACTGCAGCCACAGTTTACACACAACTTACAGTAAAACACCTAAAGTATGTTAGTAATTCATTCTCTTTTTTTAGGTAGATTAAAAAGTCTTCAGTTTTGGGTGTGTTTCTGTTTGGTTCTGGTTGGTTTTTTTTAAAGGATTTGACGATGCCCAGGAGTAAACTCTCCTCTGACCTATTCACTACATAAAAAACACATTAACAACCACCAAAAAAAGCCCTTGTACCAATTTTGAAGAAAAGTGACTCCACAACAAAGAAGCTTTTGGTTCAGCTTGGTATTACAACAACTCTCATTATATAAGAAGAGATGGAATTTTTTATTTCAGTGAGCCTAGAATACCACACTGGCCTGTGCTGCAAGAACATCTAACAAAAGTAAGCAACATATTAATATTTCTAAAAGACTTTCTATTTAAAGAGAGACACTTAAAAAAGTTGTCTAAGTAATCCAAAAGGAAGGCAACAGAGGAAGCAATGGATTGGAGCCAAGAGCTATTTCAACAGCCAGTTCAGTACCAGCCAGTACAGCTCACCCATAATATGATTCAGAAATGTACATCTTTAATCCTTCATGTATCACTCCTGAATTTAGAACTGCTGAAAAGACTATTTAAAATAATGAACTTCAGACAACTTACAGCCTTTTTTTTTTTTTTTAAATGAAGGAAAGGTTGGTACTCTTAAAAAAAAAAATTAAGAATCTCACATCCAGTTCCAACCATATTATTTCCTTACTAAATAACAATATTCCAGATGGTATACATTTGAGACATATGTATGTACTCTTTTGATGTACAGCAATCACATTCCTTGCATTTACTTCAGTGGAATACATATGCTCTATGGTCTTCAGCATCACAAATCAAGCTCAC
>NW_009952707.1:958103-1025063 GCF_000747805.2 Chaetura pelagica | reverse complement strand
AACCTCCTCCCCAACTTCTTTAGTCTAAATCAAAGCTACAAAATACATTTTGTAGCAAGTACCTACCAGTTCACTAACGCACAGCTTCAACAATCACAATAGGATTACAAAAATGCCCATTTTTTTTTTGATTGGAGAACTGCAATTGAGAATTTAAAAAAAAACACCACATAAAAAATCCACAATTGCAGTGTGCTCAAATGGTTTCACCCTTCCTTGCATTGTCTTTTCTAATCAAGTTCAGAACTAAACAGGACTCACAATGTCATTATGGCCACTGTTTTGTTCATTGCCAAATTCATACCGGATGTCAAAAAAAAAAAAAGAGACTATTTATTCCTTTGTTAGTCTTAAATAGCCTGCACACTAAGAAAAATAACTTTGTTTAATAAAATCACCTACTTTTATGAAGCTCAAGACAGGAAAGGGCATTAATTTCTATTTCCTTCTGCTAATGCCAGCTCATAGTATGTCCAGTTACCATCAATTAGCAATACTACAAGATCTTAAGAAGCAAGCAGCTGAATTTCCCTGTGTAGGTATCCCAGTTTACCTTCCTGTTTATTATAGTATTTGCTTCATACATGCTGGAAAAGTCCCTCCCAAATTCCTTTCTGCACTACAGAGAACTTCCATAAAAAGATTACTGGCTCCTGGGGTCTAGGACAGAAACTGACAGCTCAAGCAACTATTAGAATCCTTTCTACTATCGAAATACTAAGTACCAGATGTTTAAAGAATAATATAAATTGCAAAATTACTTTACTATGGAAATTTCATGAGCAAAAGATACTAGGAAATATAAATTTATGCACTAGATCTGTAGCACTATTCAGGAGATAGGATCAGAAAGCTTAAGTTCACAACAGGAAGGGATATAAGAGTTTTATATTGTTAAAAAAATCTTTGTTATCCCAAAATAGTCCACATAAGAAACACTGGTTCAGTTCCTTAGGTTGCCACAGCTTTAATGAATTAAATAACAGATTTTGAAATCTAATAACCGGGCCAGCTACTTATTAGTATCAAGTCTTGGAGGATATCTAAATAATTATTTTTCAGCCACTGAGATGGCTTCCAGGCACTTTAAAGGCTGCTGTTGGTTTCATCTGCCAAACTGTACAGTTTCAAAAAAGCTACAGGATAATATGGGTTAAAGAGTAAGGTGCATGTCAATTAAATCATATGCGTTCTCTTCCTTCTTAGCACCTTAGTTGTGTTTTCAACTACCCAGGTTTATGGTGTTGGTTTACTTAGAGTACTCCCTGCATAAGATGACATTTGACTGCCTGCTTGCCAAAAGCATTCCAATTAGAAGAGCAGAAATCTTCAACCATCAACTAGAAAAGTGTAGCTGACATATCTTCAGGCAACTGAAGTGTGACATCTACAAACAACAATGTGCTAAAACATAAATTTCACTAATCTTAAACATAACTTCAGGTTGAGATCTAGATACCATTATACTAGCAATGAACATAGGCCAAAACTGTTGTGTTTAATGCCACCTTCCCATTAGGAACTCAGGCTAATCACAAATATAAACAGTGCTAACCAACAACACACAAGGAGGAGAAGAGCAAATAACTTCCAATTAAATGAAGCAGCACAGAACTCTTGAAATCTTAAAAGACCATGTGTCTCCATGAGCTAACAGTCTGAGTACCTTTATTTAATGTCCTGTTCATTAAAAAGATCTTCTATTTTTCTGTAGTTATTGTTACAGGATATAATTTGTTGCTTAACATTTTGAACAAGTCTCTAATGAACGCAAGGTGCCTAAGCTGGCTGTGTTTCCAACTGGCAAAGTAATCATAAAATACTCCAAAGCCAGTTGTATAGGAACTGTAGAAACCAGTTCCCAGATTAGGGACAAGAATGTTCCACTTGCTACCGCAGACAATAAGAAGGTTGAATCCTGCCATCAGCCCTTTAGTTACTGGTAACTATTGAACAGACTAGAAAACCCATTAAAGACAATTCACTAAGGCTAAACAACTTGGATAGTGTTTCTACCTGTGTGTTGATAAAGAAGTGCAATATAGACTATAGATCCCAATGTGAAAAGTGCGGAAATCACAGGAGACGCTGCTGCTCTGGAGCCTGTACATAGTTACTTTAGCAATAGAAATTCTGCTCAAGTCTCACATGTTCTTTACAATAGCCTCATGCTCTGTCTCCTCGGGGCCTGCCTCAGCAAAATTCTGTTTCCTTCACCAGTGTGTTAGAAAAGTTTCACTGCAAATGCTTCAGAAATAAGTTTCCAGCCCTGAGAATTAATGTCAATTCTTGGTGGGTCACTAAAGCCATGGAATAGTGAAGTGTCACTACTACTAACTTCCTAACTGACAACAGCCCTTCCTTGTTCTGCATCTGGACTTCTCAGCTGAAGTCCCTTAGAAAAAAGATGATACAGAATCAAGTTTCACATACTGAGTTGCATAGCAAACAATTAATACAAAGAACTTCTAAGCTCTTGCACTGGAAAGTCAAGAGCAAAGGGGTAGACAGAAGGTGGAGAATTACAAGAAAAGATAGGAAAACAACTCAACCTGTAAGCAAAGGGGGAAAACAAGTTTCGATAAAAATTTAACATTTAGTATATAGCGTTCATCAGTGACACAAGATACAACTCTATGCTTGCTTTGTTTTTTCTCTCAAGGGAAGGACCTCTGGAAGGAATAAAGAGAAGCATCTAACCTGCTGTTTATTTTCTCATGATATTAATTTATTTTACTTCCTGCTGTAAAAGACTTAAGGGAAAAAAATCCAACCATGTTTCAATGCAGTTTCTCCCCCAGCTCAAGTAACTTCCACCAGTTTTAGCTTTGATTTATCTATCACATGCCAAGCAGTATTTCATTAAAATGCTGTGTTCTAAGGATGACTCATCAGTCAAATAATATTTCTGTAAAATATCTGCAGAACTCAGTGATGCTAGCCTGCAGAATACACTGCTAGCTGTTCAGAGCACTAATAATTCCAGGGGCTGTTTTTATGACAGGAACTAGAGGTGGACATAATTTGGGAATTATTATCATTGGGATTTTTGTTAAGCAGGACCTTCTGTTTGCTACAAAGAATCTGAACACAAGTTCATCATTAGCAGTTTTTCACAGTAGATCTGTTTTCATACTTAAGCACATTCTGTTCACTTCTGAAAATCAAATGGCATTTAAAACACTCAGCATAAGGTGAGTTTGGTGTACTGTAACAGGACATCTGTTTGTTTGAAAGTCAGTTTGTGGCAAAGAGAAGAGCTCTTGAGACAGATAATGCTACTTCTATGGTGTTAGCAACTTAGAATCACAGAATCATTAAGGTTGGAAGGGACCTTAAAGATCATCAAGTTCCAACCCCCCTGCCATGAGCAGGGAACCCTGCCACTAGACCAGGTTGCAGAAAACCTCCAGAAATGGGGCATCAACAACCTCCCTGGGCAACACATTCCAGTTTCTCACCCTTTCCAGTCACCACAATTACAGTGAAGAACTTCCTCCTAATATCCAACTTAAATCTCCCCTCTCTCAGTTTAAAACCATTACCCCTTGTCCTATCACTAACTTCTCTAATGAAAAGCCCCTCCCCAGCTTTCCTGTAGGCCCCCTTCAAGTACTGGAAGGCCACTATGAGGTCTCCCAGGAGCCTTCTCTTCTCTAGGCTGAACAGCCCCAACTCTCTCAGCCTGTCTTCATAGCAGAGGTGCCTGACGCCTTTGGCCATCTTCATGGCCCTTCTATGGACCCTTTCCAACAGGTCTATAACTTTTTTGTGCTGAGAGCCCCAGACTGTACATAGTATTCCAGGTGGGGTTCTCACCAGAGCAGAGTAGAGGGGTAGAACCACCTCCCTGGCCCTGCTGGCCACACTTCTTTTGATGCAGCCCAGGATGTGTTTGGCCCTCTGGGCTCCAGCGCTCACTGGCAGCTCACATTGAGCTTCTCATCTACTACCACCCCCAGGTCCTTTACCTCGGACTGCTCTCCAGCCATTCTCCTCCCAGCCTCTATTTGTGCCTGGGGTTGTGCTGACCCAGGTGCAGGACCCTGTACTTGGCCTTGTTGAACTTAGATTTGTTGCATTTACCAGAAAAGTCAAACTGACATAATCCCATAATACTTTTGTCATCTTGAAAGTTCAACTACAAGATCCTTTTTACAAGGCCAGAGATGTTAGATGTCCTTAAATCTGCAAGAGCAATATAAATGCCAACATGCAAAACAAATACAATTAATAGCTCATTGAGAATATTCTTTTCTCCCTGGGACAATTTCAACAAAGATAAAAAGCCTTAATCTCAAATCTGACTTTAAAGCCTTTACCTGAAAAAGTAGGTGTGGGGTTTTTTTCACCCCCAAGTTTCTCCACAGAAAGTACTCCTTTCTGTGGGAAAAAGATATTTCAATTAAAAAGAAATATAAAAAATATTATTTACCATCATGCTAGCTTACGTATTTTTTCCAATTAAGTGGTACTTTTAATTCTGTGTATTTATGCTGTATTAATTCTAAACTGTTTGACATTCTTACACTGAAATAAAAATAAACTGGTCCATTACAGGACATACAATAAAGAGGAATTACTCTGTGGACTACTTTAGAATGAAACTAATCCAAGAGTAGTTTCACAACCCTGTAGGACACTAAAAAGACTTTCTGAAACAATAGTAAGTCTATCATGCTTTTAAAAAACCAAAAACACACACACGAAAACCCCACTCCTTGCCCATATCTCAAAACCTAACCTTTTAGAAAACAACTTACATTGAAAACAACAAACATTTACTTTTACTCTTTAAACTATCTCTAATGGATACTCTAAATCAAGACAAAAGATGCCACATGATTCCTATCTATCTTCATGAACTAGAAATCGAATGTGTTTTATATCAGATAAGATAAAAAGTTCTACTGTTTCTGTGTTGGAGAACTTCACAAAGTTGAATACTACTTGTTCTGCAGCTGTATTTTAATTTGGTTAAATAAAGTTTATTCCTTATTTTGTTTATTGGACAAGGAGTTATAGCAACTCTATTACAGCAACGGAGCAACAGACCCCTTCACAGAAGGGGCCGCCTTAGACAGCAGGTGTTCCCCTGCACCAAGTTACTTGTTTGCCAAACAAGGTATCTGGATCAGATAACTAAGGTAAACCCCCCCAGCCTGTCGGCTTGTCCTTGCACTGCTTCACAGAGAGATTAATGACCCTGCTTACTGCTTTGATCAACACAGCAGGCTCCTCTCCCTCAGGCAACAGAGGCTCAAACAGCTCAGTTGGTTTCTGCTATGGACTTGGAGAAGGAATGCTATATAGGCATCAGGGCACAAGCATAAGGCTTCCTTAAGACAGAGCTTACAACTAGAAGAAACAAAAGGGGGAAAAGCTTCTCCAGATTTTAGACAGGAATTTAGGGATCACTGAAGTTTGATGCTGTAGCAGGGAAGCATACAAACCCCTTGTTAAATGGGCTTATCTTGAGAAGTGCTGAGAAAAAAGTGATCTCTACAAAAGAGAATGGCTTTACAAATGTCTACAGGCAACAGCACAAACTCCTGAAGTGTTTATGGTGGTATAATGAGTGCTCATGGGAAAAGAGCAGGAATTCCTAGAGCAAGACTGTCATTAAAGGAACAAAAGAAAACAAGCCACAACACTTTTCTTTCAATAGAAGAGGAGCAATAAGAAGCATCAACTACAGCAATTAGAGAGAGGTGGCATCGAGATCAGAGAAAGATCTTATTGACATGAAGGTGCACATTATGCCCAAATTCAGTCCAAACAGGACTAGTCAGAGAAACAAAGCAGTGAAGTTTGCTTGAAATTTGTTTGAATCCTCCAGTGAGCATATCTATTTTAACAGAGCTAGAAGGCTTTGCTTTTACTATATTGAGTGGGGGAAAAGGTCACATGTTGTTAAGGTCCTTTTTTTGTTTGGACTTTTTGTTGTTGTTGTTGAGGGGGAAAAGAGAGTACACTGTTTTATGACAGCAATCATGGCATATTTGAAAAACTCTACTGCAACTGCTATTGCTCTTAGCAAATTTATCACATTGGCATGAGCAGAGTATTTTCAGTGTCATTTACTATTGTACATCAATGCCACTAGATGGACAGGTTTCAAAAAAGACTGTGGAACAGCAGAAAGAGCAGAGTATTTGTAAGCAACTATTCTTAAGGCTGGCACAGCCTTGTTAACCTGAATGGACAAACTGATCTTAACTGGTGGATATATTCATCTTCTACTCATGAACTTTCATGGATGGCTGGAAGGACCACCAGCAAAAACAACCCCAACTGCAGAGATCCTCCTAGTATACATCTCAGAGCATTTATACTGTCCAGTATTCTGACATATCTGTGGACACTAGGAGAGCACTCATTAAGAGCAATAGGATTAGTGGCCTCAGTTCATGATCCAGCTCCAGCCACCACTTACATAGAAACACTATATTACAGAATGGGGCACATCTTTGGGAAGTGAGAATTTTTCATTTTTTAATACTTTATTTCTTCTCATATTAACAATGAAGGTTTCCATCACCCACCATAAAAGACTTGATAGCCTCACATATGTAAGAAACCATGCATTTGACTATTTCCTATTACATACATAAATCTTTGATTTTAAGCCACTCCTTTAGGAATGATAGTCCAAAGAAGATTAATATATGCCATAGTAGTATTGTTAAATGTTAAGTCTTCATAGAGAGGAAAGTTCTGACACCTTCTTGAAAGTTTTAGAATTGGCAAAGAAGCTGTGCTCAGAGTTGCTGTTTTCAGTTTCCCTTCAAAAAGGAAGGGTTTCCCCTAAAATCCTTTATCTCCTCCCTGTCCTCCCCTTTGTCCACTCCTCCCCCACCCTCCCCATTAAGAAGTCTCTCAGTGTTTTAGGAGTTTTAATGAGTTCCGGTTAGGCAGCTAAAGCAGCTAAAACCTAACTATAGCAATTACTATATCAAGTAGACACAAATTCAAAAAGAAAACAGAGAAAACCTTGCAAACTCTGCAACTCTAATTATGTCTCTGCTTTCATTTATTAATGACAAGAACCACTCAAGTTGCAATGAATGCTGCCTTCTAACTTGTGTCACTGGTTGTAGAAAGATAGAACCCCTAGTGAATTTTAGCTAGATGCCATTTCCAAAAGCTGCTATTTTTTTATTCCTGCTAGATAAATATCTAGCCAAGCTGAAAGAGAATACAGATGTAGGCTAAAGGAGGCTTAACACCACTAAATCATGCATCACTGCCGCTGGACTTTGCTGAGCATTTCACTAGACTGCTTTCTTTCCAGTAGGCTAGCACAATTAATCTGCATCAGAGACCAATAATTTCATTAACTGGTTGAAGCTGGTTGGTTTGGAACATGAGAGATTTGGCAAGACTGTAAACTAGAGGCCATATATTCACACGGTTTTCTCTAACACTGAAGTAGAGTTTGTTCATAAAGAAAGTTAATGGACAGAAAATATTATTGCATCTGTTGAAGAAAAAAAAAACCAACATACTTAGCTGATAGCTCAAGTATGAAGAAAGGGATTCTGCAATCACTAGGATGCAAAAGTACTATTTGGGATTCTAACGTTATATGTTTGTCCTTCACTGGTTATAAGAAAAGTCTTCATTTTCTACCACTATCTTTCCCAGAGGGCACTTTCCACTAACCACATGTAAACATCAGATCCGTGTACACTGACTGTAAACACTGCTGCTTTTTCTCTCCTAGTTGCAGCTGGAAATAGAAAGTTTTCTTACTTTAGACTAATAGGATTGTCTGACAGTTAGAGAACTGCAATATTGTTCATCCTGAGATTGTTCAGAAACACCAAAAAGCTACTGTAAGGGAATGCTCTTTCAGATCAAGCCTATAGTGTCATAGATCAAAACCATTTCTGTCTTACCTCTTTACATATCATGTTCTCTGTGCTCTAAAAGTATCCCTGCTGCGGCTACGACTCCTGCTCAAAAAAAAAAAAAAAAAAAAAAAGAGTATTTACAAAACTTGCAAGGAATTGTAACAGGAAAAACTCATGATCACTTCAAAGTTACTTACAAAATGAAAAGTAGCTTCTCCTAGCTTCTATTGTATTTGGTATGCACTCATTTTTACTTTTGTTTGCCATGAAGAATATTTGTGTTTTAAGTGCCCATGTATACTATTACAACAGATCCAAAGGATACAGAGTATCCAGCTCTTTGTTCCTTGAACTAACTTCATGCACACAGTTAAGGACTGATTCTAACTGACACATCAGCTTAGCTCAACTTCAGTTTTCTTTACTTGCAACAGAAAGCTTACTCTTCCCATTTAAGAGAAATAGGAAAACGAACATGTCACTTTACTTAGATTTCACTCAAGTTAGAGATTTCTCTCAATATTGATCATAAGACTTCCCCCTCCTCTTCCCTCATTTTTGACTGGCATCACAGGTAACACAAACCAGAAGACTGTTAATAAGAAGCTCAGGTTTACAAAAAATATTTTAAAATTACATTTTTTTTTCCTATATTGTGAAGTCACTGTGATACAGAAGTGACCCATCACAACATAAGAAAAAAATGCCAAGGGATTCCTCTCTGTAACAGAAAATTTCCTGTTGGGCAGGGAAAGACTTGACTAGCTCCAGTTAACATGCATATGCTCACTACAGACCCAGGTTACCTGCATGTGTATTCACATGCATTTAGATCCTTTCAGTGCTGCTATAGCCAGAGGGTACAGGAAGGACTGAGCCACTACTAGTGTTGGCTCTGTGTCAAATCACACAGACAAGCTGCTTTAAGTTTTCAGCCTTCAACTAAGTAAGAATTTTCAGATACCATGGCTTAATAGCTAAAGTCAGGTGAACCCTTTGGGATGTTTTAACATGAGCTGCTGAAAGCCATCTTTTCTTTTAGGATATTTATTGACTTCACAGAAGTTGCCTTTCCACCTTTGCAAATGCAGTTCTAGACAGAAAAAGAACAAACCAAAACTAGCCACAAAGCTCACTTGAATACCAAGAAGCTGATGAAGCATGAGTTCAGATCACGAAGTTGATCCTGACAAAGAAGTTTTTCTTGCCAAACAGTTGACGAAAACTTCTAATAATGTTTTTTAAAAGAAAACTTTATAGAGATTGCTCACTCAACTGTATACCCTGTTTTGAAATTTTCCAAGTAAAAGCAACTGCTTTTAATGTAGCTAAGCCTGCCCTCAACATCATGCACTAAATTCCTCTCATCAAGAGAGTCCAAGTGTTTTCTGGGGGAAAAAAAGCCTCTGAAAGTCTCCAAGAGCTTGAAGTTTTTAGCAATACTTGCAGTTGGATCCAGCACCAGAAGCATACCAACTTGGTGAATGACTTGTAAAAGCACTGATCACCATGTGGAATGTTTGTTCGTTGTCATGTTAGTTCTCATTAAAAAAATTTTAGAATTTGACTGGATGGTATTGTCAGTTTATTAAAATCTTAAGGGGGAAAAACTTTTCTTCTGTAAATTTTAATAGAAAAAGTATTTGAAATATCTTCCTTGCACACAAAAATGGGATAGAACAACATGACTCCCCTGCCTTCTAGGATCTAATTTTGCATTTTTGTGTCTAAGGAAATTTGATCCTAGCTGTCAAGACTTGGTTTTCATTTGTGAAGCCACCAAAGAGAAAATAGCTTACAGAAAATATTTGGAATTTATCTTCTGAACTAAAATATAAAACCTGAAATAAAAACTCACTTCAGCCCAGAATGACATTAACTATATAAATACACTACAGTGCACACAGCACACCTGTAAAGCAGATGAGCGTACCCAGCACTTTGGCTGATGATTGCTTTTACCATCAGTTCCCATCCGCTTCCTGTTACCACATTATGTTAAGCTCTGCTGACTGCAGATCTGTGCTATACAAACACTCCTGTGCAATCACAGAACTGTGGCAGCACACTGGGAGCTTTGCACAAGGCCAGCACCTTGAGAGGTGAACAGGTGCCTCATTCATCCACCTTCCAATGCTTGATGAATCAAATCTTCAAATGTTGCCCCATCAACACATCTCTCACGTCAATGCCTTTAGTTATTCCCTTTGAGTGTTCAGACTCCAGATCAATGTTTGTTGTCATAGAGGATGTTACCACACCAGTCTTTAGAAAGGCAAGAAGCACAACATGCCTCTCCTTCCTAAAGACTACTATCCCCAAGAACCACCTCTGAAGTGTTGTTCTGCTGCTCCACATCAAAGGTTTCAGGCAAGTTGAACTCTTTCCAAGACAGAGATCCTGCTGACTGGAGATTGGCAAACATAACACCCATCTACAAGAAGGGCTAGAAGAAGGATTTAGGCAACTGCAGGCCTGTCAGTCTGACCTCAGTGCCAGGGAAAGTTACAGAGCAGATCACCTAGCCAGCATGGATTCATGGAAGGAAGGTCCTGCTTGACAAACTTGATCTCTTCCTATGACAAGATGATCCACTTAGCAGATGAGGGAAAGACTGGATGTTTTTTACCTGGACTTTAGTAAAGGCTTCAACACTGTTTCCCACCGTGAAAACTGGAAAAAAAAACCTGGAGAAAATGGCTACTTATGGCTTAGACCGGTATACTCTTCACTAGGTAAAAAAACTGGCTGGATGGTCAGGCCCAAGGAGTTGTGAATGGAGTCAGATCCAGTTGGTGTCCTGTCACAAGTGGTGTTCCCCAGGGCTCAAAAAAGAGACAAGTTCTGTTTAACATCTTTATCAATTATCTGGACAAGGGGATCAAGTGCACTCTTAGCTAGTTTGCAGATGACACCAAGTTGGGTGAGCGTGCTGATCTGTCTGAGGGCAGGAAGACTCTGTAGAAAGATCTGGACAAGCTGGATTGATGGACCAAGGCCAATTGTATGAGACTCAATAAGGCCAAGTGCCAGGTTGTGCACTTGGATCACAACAACCAACAACCCTATGCAACACTAGAGGCTTGGGGAAGAGTGGCTGGAAAGCTGCCCAGCAGAGAAAGACCTAGAAGTGTTGATCACCAGCCAGCAGTGTGCCCAGGTGGCCAAGAAGGCCAACAGCATCCTGGCTTGTATCAGCAATAGTGTATCCAGCAGGACTCGGAAGTGGTCATGCCCCTCTATTCAGCACTCAAACACTGCATACACACCTCAAATACTGTGTTCACTTTTGGGCCTTCCACTACAAGACATTGAGGTGCTGGAGCAAGTCCAGAGAAGGGCAACAAAGCTGATGAAGGGTCTAAAGCACAAGTCTTACAATGAGCATCTGAGAGATGTGGGGTTGTTTAGCCTGGAGAAAACAAGGCTAAGGGGAGACCTTATAAACTCTCTACAGTTACCTGAAAGGAGGTTGTAGCAAGGTGGGTGTTAGTCTCCTCTCCCAGGCAAGTGGTAAGATGAGAGGAACTGGCCTAAACTTGCACCAGTGGAAGTTTAGATTGGATTTTAGAAGAAACTTCTTCACTGAAAGTGTTACCAAACACTGAACAGGCTGCCCTGGGAGGCGCTTGAATGACCACCCTGGACATGTTTAAAAGACATATAGATGTGGTGCTTAGGGACATGGTTTAGCACCAGACCCAGTAGAGTTTGGTTAATGGTTGGACTCCATGATCTTAAAGGTCTTTTCCAACCAAAATTATTTTATGATTCTTTAGCCATAGCTGACAATTATAAAATCAACATGGGCTCTTCCCTTCCACTCCAAATTAATCAGCAGTTTTTTTTACCTCGGTTTTGACATTATGATGTGATGATGACTGAAGTCTATGCATGTATCTTCATTCATCATCAGTCAACACACAAGGAATTCACTCTGGTGAACACAAGATGCATCTAAAATATATCTACAGTTTAAGACAGTGAAACATATAATTTCCTCCAGGCTGGGAAAGTTTTATGAAAAGATTTTGCCTTTCAAACCAGCAAACAAAAAAATAACTACTTAGCAGCCAGTAATTAAAAGAGAATTACATACTGACAAGCAAGATGATAGTATTTCGTTTACAGTTTTACACAAAAAGGAAGACAGAAACCCAAAGAACTTCTCCATTACTATTTTAGTACTAGACTCAACACTCTTCTATTAACAGCATTTCTTCAGTAGATGCTAAATGTGATGTCATGTTCTCAACTTACTTAAGGCTGCTTTTCTATTCCTTGTGGATTAAGATCACCTGATTGTTCGGCAGATGGTGAGGAAGAGCATGCATAATGTGTTCTTGATCTGACTGACAAATTATACTCTTCAAGCAGTAATTTAAGCACTTTGATATCTTTCTTCACCCAGGGCCATCAGACAAGGAAAATTCCTTAGTTACATTGATGCTGCTTTCCTACTAAACTGTATTCCAATCATTATGCAAGTCACAGAAGTCTATTTTAAGATTCTTTGCTTTTATTATAGTACATATGGAGGAGGGTCACCCCTGACATCTGAATTGTCTTCACCTAGCAGGTGTTTTCTTTCAGAAATTTTTTAATAACCTCCTGGAAAATAATCAGGAGAACTGGAAGAGAATTAAATAGAATTATGCTGATAGGCACATGT
Source organism: Chaetura pelagica (assembly GCF_000747805.2). Taxonomy (NCBI): domain Eukaryota; kingdom Metazoa; phylum Chordata; class Aves; order Apodiformes; family Apodidae; genus Chaetura; species Chaetura pelagica. The sequence goes on along the minus strand of NW_009952707.1, from coordinate 1,012,535 downwards.
TCTATGTTTCACAGTGCCCAACAATGGTGCCATACAAAAAGCCCCCAAACATTAAAACCACACTTATGGCAGAGTAGGCAAATCAAGTGAGAATATCCAGAGACTTCATTTTCAGGTCAGCACACAGCTTCCATACCCCTTTTTTTTTTGCTAATGATAAAGTCTAAGAGGAATTATGCTGATAGGCACATGTTCTATGTTTCACAGTGCCCAACAATGGTGCCATACAAAAAGCCCCCAAACATTAAAACCACACTTATGGCAGAGTAGGCAAATCAAGTGAGAATATCCAGAGACTTCATTTTCAGGTCACACACAGCTTTCCTACCCCCTTTTTTTTTTGCTAATGATAATAGTCTAAGAGTTGAAGCAACCTTGGCAAGGAAGCAAGTTTGGGCATCATTCCAGCTTCTGGTTGTAGAGATCTCTTCAAGCCAGAATAACAGAGGTGCTTGACTGAAGAAATGTTTCAAGAAGCAAGCAAGAGATGTAGCACACATCCTGACATGCTTTGCTGTTACCACTTTGTTGTGAGACTTCCTGTTCAAAACACAACTCATTGCATAGTCCTCTGCAACTAGATGGTTCAGACTGACAAAAAGTAGAAAAAAGAAAGATGAGCTTAGAAAACTCTGTAGAAAGAGGAGCTTAGCTGGGGTAAGGCAATATACCACAGTTTTAAATTAATCTAAGCCAACTTGAAGAGATTAATTTCTAATAATCTCACATACAGCTTTATGACAACCTGTGACCTCCAGGCCTTGCATCAGTAGGTGGTTCAAGTAGGCTGAATAAGGAGAAAAATCCATAAATTATTTGATCTTTCTAGCTCAGAGTTTTGGCCACATGCCCAGAGAGCTCTCAATTATTTTAAGCCATTCAGTTACAGCAATGAAAATATCTCATTAATAAGGTAAGAACTAGATGTTTAAGGGCCAGTTTACAGTGTTAGGAAGAACAGAGTATTACCAATTTGCTGAGAGAAGAAACACTGGAAATCAATCTCTGCCTCTCCTCTGAACACTGTCAAGATGATTTCATCAACGTCCAAAGCCATGAGACCAAGCAAATATTCTTACAAGAGTATTTGGGTTAAAAAAGATTTACCTCCTGGACCAGTGGGGGACTTGATCATACTGGTGGTCAGGGGTGGTCAGGTTACTAAGAACTTGGGCAACTGCAGGAACCTCTCACGGGGAATTCTGAAATTGTTTTCGTGTTTGGAGTTTTGTACCAGTGTAGGGCTAAAAAAATAAATAAATCTGTGGACATGTTGCAGACAGTAGACCTTCCTGCTCCTCTCAACTTCGCAAGACAATCATTGTACCCTTTCTACAACTTCTGCTTCTCCATTTCATGCCAGATTTCAAGGGACTGAAATGTGTGCTTCTATGTAAATGCAATGTATATTCATGTGATGCCAGTGGCAGCATGGAATTCTTTCCCAGCAAGTTTGGGCACAACTTACCTGGAAAGTGATTGCAGCAATAGCATCCCAGAATTACCCTCCTTCTAGAGCTGATTTTAAGCTATTCTTAGATGAAATGTTTGACACTTGTGCCTCATGACTTGCATATCAGTATGCCTATTGTCTTTTATTTCACAAGTAGGTGCCACCATGCAATCATAAAAGCATGCCCATCTTTCAGGGGATGAAGCCAGCACAGAATATAAAGGCCACAGACCTTGAAGACTTCAGTGCCCAAGAAAAGGCAAAGCCAGACAGCTGTTTAGGTAAGACAAGAATACAATGACTCAAAGTCCTGAAGATTTGAGTTTTAGGGTCTGGTTTAGCTCAAGCTAAAAACTAAGGACCCAAATACAGCATTTTCATTACTGTAGGACATTATTAGCTGAAATGGAGGAGGAAAACAGCAGGTGCATTCTTCATAAGGAGTCATTAGCTGACACCAACATAAAAAAACAACTGCAGCTGAAACTGCTATTTGAACAATTAGCATTGGTTATGTACAAAATGCATGCACCTGTAAGAGGGTCTATTTTAAGAATGTTTGCTTTAGGAGTGAAGATTTCTAACCATGATGTTCTCCATGCTTTCAGACAACTGAAATTTCCCTTTATGAAGAAAAGCTTCCCTTCATCTTCTCCTAAAAAGATCCCAAAAGATATGTTAATTTTTCTTTAATGTATTATCTATCCTATCAACACAGCTGTCATCTCTGGTTTTTCCTTAAGGACTGATGCAGTTGCAAATACTTTTCCATATCCCATGATAGATTTATTAATGACATCAAACACTGTTTCATGCTTTGCCTTGTTATTAAGTTCTGTGGTGGCAGCAGATATTGCATTCCTTTGTGTAAATTATGTAATTTTTCTCAGTTTTGATAAGGCCATTAATCACAACATGACGATGCTAATCCAGACTATACTGCTGTCCAAGACAGTGCTAACAATAACCACTCTTTGATAAGTGTTCTCCTTTTCCTGATACTTACCTGTAAATATTTTTTCTGCTCAGATAGTATCCTTTTTAAACACATATTGGAGAAGATGAGAACTAAAGTAACAAGGCTGTGTTTCAGAAACATTTCTTCTGAAGAGTCAATATAGAGCTGACCTTATGAGCTCAGCATCTCATTATATTCTAATTGACTTCGCATATCCTAGTGACTTCACTGGCAGTTGAAAATATTCAACATCTGGCAATACTTGGACTTAAATGATGCAAAGCACTTGAAAATTCACAATTGAAAAGGAATATAAATAGCACTGAATTCTTTGCTCCTCTGTATGGTAGTCTGACACTGCAAACGTTCTGCTGACTGCAAACAGTTGTGCTCCTTGCATTTGCTAACCAAAATGCTGGCTTTTCTTCAAGAAAGTCAACACTCACAGAAATCACCTTGCCAAAGAGGGCAATTGAGCAGCATTGGGCAGGCTGCTCTCCTCATGCCAGGTTTTGCTCATGTTTCTCTTGAGGCTTTCAGTTTTAGCACTATTCCAATTGGGTACAGAGTACTATTGGTAAGTACATTTTCAAAATTACACATTTAAGTACTTTTTATTCTGTACCTCACCACCCACAGAGCACAGATAGGGGCCTGTATGCACATCCATATATAAAGCACAGTGAGTGTGTTATATATGACCTAAAACATTTTGAAATCCTCAAAAAAGGAGCTTAGTATTGGGAAATAAAACCCAGACTTAATGTATTTCCTTTTTGCAGCTAGGGCTCACTTCCTTTGTAGCACCTACAGTCACCTACTTTATTTTAGAGGCCCAAAGTAGAGATATTACATACCTCTAGATAAAATGCATTCAGCAGTTCAGAGGATTAAAACCAGCAGGCATTAACCGCAGCAGGGTACAAAAGCAGTCCCTCGCATTATACCTGCACACCGCTAGTCTGCTACAAGAGATAGTCTATGAGTAAGGCAGCAGAACTCCTGAGACTCAACTACTTTACTAAGCCCACTAAGTGCTAAACACACTGTCTGAACAAACCTTTGTTTGACTTTGTACCTGTCTCTTACAGTAACCAATAGCAAACAGCCCAGAAAGACCATTTAGGGAGCACAAACCAGTCGGGTTTGGTTTTTTTCTCTCCAAAATATGCTTCCAGTCTCCAATGACTTACGGTAGGCAGAGTTCCTGAGTTAAAGGTCATGCTCTGGTGTCCTACCATCCAGTTTGAATCCCCCAGAAATACAAGAAATTATTAAAGCAACCTGGAATGTAAAGACGACGCAATCCTTAACATGCAAGTTCAATGCATACGCACCGTATCTTTCCTCCTTAGTTCTGCCTTTCTTCCAACCTTTCAGCATCTGATGTAACTGGTTGTATTAGAGGACAGCCAGCAAGCATTCCCTAGCAACTACCTCAGTCACCTCTCTTCTACCTTAGCACAGAAGTGCGTCAGTACAGCTTTACAGCCAAACAAGAAATGCACCCATGATGTACATTTACTGCACAAGTCTGTAAAAGTTAAGTGATTTCAGTGCTCTCTTATGGAGTAAGTATTACAGCTTATTGTGCTTGCAAAAAGGCAATATAATTTCCCAAGTTTAAATAAACTCTTAGTTACCCACATTTATTTTTCTTCTTCTAGGAGCTCCCTAATGCCAGTTCATTTTAGAATTCTCCAAATATCCAGCTTTGGTTTTGTGAAAGGGAAGGGAAAAAAACGTTTGCTTTCACAGAACAACAGAATTGTTCTGATTGGAAAAGACCTTTAAAATCATCAAGTCCAACCACACCTTGTCTGACTGCATGTTCGCCAGCTGCCCAAGATACCAGGTGATACTGGACCAAGCAATCAGCTGAAAGGTGATACAGATCTGTGTGATGAGGGAGTGCTACTTTGCCTCATTGCACAAAGCTTAGTCTTAAATTGCTTTTTAACTATTAATAGCATTCACACATAAAATACCTGGTGTTTAATAGTACAACAGTTAACATACATATCCTTCTCTGGCTCTTTTATTGCTGTCGTTCTGCTCTCGAGTAGCCCAAAGTACATTAACTGTGTGGCAGGAAACAGGATTAGGTGTTCTGCCCATAAAAAGAGTAAAAGCGTGTCTTTCCTGCAGCATTTCCACGAAGCTCTCTCTCTCCAGTAAAGAGTAAGTGATATTACAATAGACTTAAGTTACACTAAGAATGGGTGATCCCTATTCTTTGAGTGAAACTTCAGTGCAACTATTGAACATAAACTTGTATCTAACTGGATACAGTATGAGGAAAACCAAAATTAAAGATTTTATGTGCAAGTCTTCCAGAAACATGGAAAAATTATTAATAACTGGAATGTAAAGACAACTCAACCCTTGACAACTGCTAGGTTAACCAGAAGCAAGACATGTTCAGTATTGTTATTCCTCTGGAATGTTAACCTTTCTAAGCATTCATACATTTTGGAAATCTGCCCATCAGTTATGTAGTTCATGCTTTTAAAACAGCAAAATCTCAGAAAGAGAAAAAACCCTGAGAATATACTTTTACTTAGGCCAGTATAAGTGTTCATCATAGCAAAATACTCCTTCTGGAAGTCAAATCACCAGAAGCTACACAGAATCAAGCAGAGATTACCATGACTGATCCTCCTCTCATATTCCTTACAGAATAATAAAACATGTGCTATTTTAAAATAATTTCTTAAATTTGGAAGCAGCAAAGGATAGGAACAGACCACAGAATCCTTTTCAGTTCTGAGACCCCATCCCCAGCTATGCACACAATCTATGAATAAGACACAGTGGATCATACAGTTACAGAACATGCAAGTCCTAGAACATACTTCTGTGAAAACAAGCCAGATTTATTCTAACATAAACTAGAATTAGAAACATAGCAGATGCCAAACAGCAGCACCACTGAAATTCCAACAGCTTGCTTCAAAATGTTAATTCTTAAAATAAGCTTTTAGAGTTGAACTAGATTACCTAGAGATGACAGAAAACTTGGTTCAGACACAGTGACTCAGATTATTTTCAAAAATTGATTGGATGCTGTTATCTAGTTTCATTTTTTTCACATTTTCCTCATGCCAGGGGAACACCTAAAGCAGCCTTTAGGCAGCTATAACTGAAGATTTTATGTTTTGTTTTTTTTAAAGCTATCCTCACATCAGACCAGTTTCTTCTGCCAGGCTTGAAAGAGCTTCTCATATCCTCCTCCTTAGCCCTACCATCCAGCTCTGAAGTTGTTGTTTTTTTTCAGATGTGATAAATTCGTAACCTCATTGGCACCCTGCTGTGGGTCCCTACATTTGGTAGCAAGATCCCTTATAAAGAATAAGGCATAATAATAAATTGTCTTCTAGGTCATATCTATGTTAATGAAGAGTATAAAGACAGGAATAAAATTACTTCAGACAGAGATCTTTGTTTTTGTGTCCCTGGGAGAGACTGAATTCAGCCGGTTCCCCACAGGCCTCCTGCTAAGGCTGAACCACATTCAAAGTGTCCGCCAGTTTCTTCTCTTTCTCATGCGAAACAAACCTTTTCTGGGAGCAAGAGGAAGACCTAACCCTCCATATTCAACCTTCTCCTTTTGCAAGCCTGTTAAAGTATTAAAAGTAAACAGGATAAAAGTTCTTTCCTCCCCCAGGAAACACTTCTCCCCCTGTACTAGCTACCAGACAAGTTCAAGTTGATACCACCACATCTTTGTGTAAGGACAAACAACACAGGAAAGCCTTGCTTTATACACCTGTGGTCAAGCGGTTTTCCTCACTCTTAAAAATCAAAGCACTTACCTGGTCAATCCTTTCAAAAGAAGCTTGATGACAGCCTGAAGGCAAAGGGCCATTAAAAATGGGCCCAGGATCCCGGACCAGGAACCGTACGCAGCATTTTGAGTTTCCGCAGGCCGTCCTCAGGCACGGTGCCCAAGTTTCAGGTGCCCAAGTTTCAGTGCCCGGGGACCCACCAGGCTCAAAGCGCGGGACGGAGCTGCCGCGGGCGCGCCCGGCGGCTCCTTCAGGCGGCTCCGCCGGCGCCATCTCGCGGCTCTCGCCCCGCTCACCTGCCGGGGACGCAGCCTCCACCGCCCCCGGGCGCCCGCCCTGCCTCCTCACGCTGCCCCGCGTGCAAAACACTCCACTTTCACTCTAGGGATTAAAAGAAAGTTGATTTTACTGGCCCCCCTGTAATTCAGCCTCATCACCTACCAGCAACTTCTCTGGGCCGTAACAGCTGCTTTCCCTCCTTGAATCACACATGAGCCTCCCATCTTTATTGTTCAAAAACATCCTTCTGGAGCTCCAGGCAAAGCCCTCCAACAGTCTTCTTTCTCAAGACCACGCTTCTTTTTGTACCAGAAGGAACGAAGCCCTTCCTCAGGCAGGGGCTGGTGCAGGGCAGCGCGGGGCGGGCGGGCCTGGCCCTGTGCCCGGCTGCGCTCCCCGCTCACAGCTGCACACCTTGCTGGGTATCCCTAGGAAAACGCACGATTTAACTGCAGTTGGGTGCTAAGTGAAAATAAAGTTGTTTTTTCTCTAGGGCAGTTGTTGAATTCAGGGCCTTCGGCACATCACAAAATACAAAATAGTCCTGTAGAGACAACAGCATTTATCTGTATAGGCCAAATGTCATTTAATGTGGTAGTATTGCTTGTTACTCTTGAAGTCTGGCATAGGATTTTCCTCCTCAGGTTTCTTGCTGTTCTGGTCCCATACCAGATTCCATAAATAATTATTTGTACATATGTTTTCTTTTTTTGTGCTTTGCTGTAGAGACAGATTTGTTGTTGTCAGTATTTCCTAAGGTACAGCTTTTTCCGCAGACAGCGTGCAAGATTAACATTAAAGTCAGGTCACAATTTCCATTACAAATACTGATTTCCAGAATCTTACCACCCTTGCATAAAAATGACCTGCAAGCAGAAATAAAACTCTGCAGAAAACAACTAAAGCGTTAAAACAGAGGCCCAGTTTTGCACCTACTACCACTGGTTTTATGAACCTATTTCCACTTAGCACCAGTCAATAATCTGACCCTTTAAAAATACTGATTTCCCAGCACAAAGCAGACACATTGCACAGATGACATCCCAGTGCCTATTGCAAGGGACTGGCAGCTGCAACCAAGCCCTGGAAGCCACCGTTGTGCAGCAGGGACAGGACAGTTTGTACTTTTTAAACAAACACGCTAATGAAGGTTTGTTTTAGAAAAAATGAGAAGCATTTGAGCATCCCAAACACTAAATCCTCATTTAATGCTGGGAAGCTTTGTATGTCCTTCCAACACCCAGGCACAATGTGGTGACTTTAAACAAGCTGCTTAATTTTCTCTCTAATGCCTAAATGTATGTGATGGATGTTCTGGTGCTCTATCACCCTCAGTTGGGAATTGCCTTAACTTTAGTGTTTTTTGTCACAGTCTGGATGCTCTTCCAATGTTCAAATTGAACAGGAACAGGAACATAAGCAGCACAGTGCTGTGCATTTCCAACACATTAATGGTGAGCAAGGATCCTTTGGACACAGTTTCATCACATCCACAAAGCCAGTGCTGCCCTAAGAGGCAGTACCACTTGGCCTACTAGACACTTCCATCCCTTCTCTGGTTCTAAAACCAGCATTTATTTATCTATGACTGAGTGACTCACCTAGTAGATGATGGGAAGGCTGTGGATGTGGTCTACCTAGACTTCAGCAAAGCCTTTGACACAGTTTCCCACAGGTTCCTCCTTGAAAAGCTGGTAGCCCATGGCTCGGACAGGTGCACCCTTTGCTGGGTTAGAAACTGGCTGGATGACCAGACGCAGAGAGTGGTGGTCCATGGTGCTGCATCCAGCTGGCATCTGGTGATCAGCAATGTTCCCCAGGGATCAGTACTGGGCCCAGTCCTATTCAACATCTTTATTGATGACCTGGATGAGGTGATCAAGTCCCCCCTTAGTAAATTAGTGGATGACACCTGGTTGAGGGAGAGTGTTGATCTGCTGGATAGTAGGAAGAAGCTGCAGAGGGACCTGGACAGGCTGGATCGATGGGCCAAGGCCAACAAGACCAAGTCCTGCACTTTGGCCACAATAACCCCATGCAGTGCTGCAGGATGGGGAAGAGTGGCTGGAGAGCAGCCCAGCAGAGAGGGACCTGGGAATACTGGTTGACAGCTGGTTGAACATGAGCCAGCAGAGTGCCCAGGTGTCCCGGAAGGCCAATGGCCTCCTAGCTTGTATCAGGAATGGCATGGCCAGCAGGAGTAGGGATGTACTCAGCACTGATGAGGCTTCACCTCAAGTACTGTGTCCAGTTCTGGGCCCCTCACTTCAAGATGGATATTGAGGTGCTGGAGCAGGTCCAGAGGAGGGCAACAAGGCTGGTGAAGGGACTAGACGGGAAGTCTTATGAGGAGAGGCTGAGGGAGCTGGGGTTGTTTAGGCTGGAGAAGAGGAGACTCAGGGGGAACCTTTTCCCTTCAGGTGGTTGTAGAGAGTGATGTTTTAGTCAGGTGGGGGTCGGGCTCTTCTCCCAGACAACTAGTGACAGGATGAGAGGGCATGGCCTGAAGCTGTACCAGGAGAGGTTTAGCTTGGATATTAGGAAGCACTTCTTCACGGAAAGGGTGATCAGACATTGGAATGGACTGCCCAGGGAAGCGGTGGAGTCACCATCCCTGGAGGTGTTTAAGGAAAGACTGGATGTGGCACTTAGTGCCATGGTCTAGCTGATGTGGTGGTGTTAGGTCATAGGTTGGACTTGACAATCTCAGAGGTCTTTTCCAGTCTCAATAATTCTGTGATTCTTTAATTTGTCAATTGACCTGGCAGTAACTTTATTTTTTTGAGGGGCCCAATTTTACCAGAATGCAATATAAATCTTAGAAGTGACATACAAGAGGCCAGTGGGAACTAGGCCTAACTTTTAGCAGCACCACAGAAGCTGGCTGTGAAACACCACACTTCTGCAAGAAACCTGTCTGCTGCTGAATGGATTTGCCATTCAGATTTACACTGAGAAAGAAAGTTACCTGTCAAATCTAACCAAACAAAAACTTCAATAGGGACAGAAAATTAAAATGACCCCACAGCTTGGTAGCTGGTTTCTAGGACCAAGTGCAGTTCCTGTTGCAATTAGTATTCAGTTATATATAATGAAAGTATTTCAACTGAAGAAAACTTTCAACAAAATACTCTAGATCTTATTTGTTAACATGCTCTCCTGAGAGACTCAGCTTCTGTCTCCAAATTAGATGGGCATGTGAATTAAGCCTCTCTTTACTTCTTGTGTTAAGTAGGTGAAACAAGCTTGTGCTATTGGGTGTTGCCACCTCCACTTCCCTTGTATTTCCAGGAGGGCTGTGCAAGTATGAAAGACAGGAAAATACTCACAACAGCTTTGATTTGGTAAAAGTGCCGTGATGTTCAAGCTATAAGCAATTTTCACGTTAATAGTGACTGAAATTGAGTGAATCCTGCCCTTGACTGGGTTAGGCAGCAGCTACTGTCTCATAGGGAAAGCTCTTGCCAGCAGTCTCTAAGTGCATGAATCTGTTCTCTACGTTACTGAATTTCTTCTCTTTTATCTCTTGCCTGTCCTCAAGGTTATTCAGTTCCTCTTTATCATGCTGTAATTCTCCTGCACAGTAACAATGTTTCCCAGCTGCATACCAACAGCAGGTTTCATTAGCAAACTCTTCATTATTGCACAAAGGTCATTAATGAAAGCATCACGTTTGCCCTCAAGAAAATTCCTTGCAGATCTCTAGTAGGAAACTCCCTCTAGCCTCATAACTCCTCTTAAGGAGGTGCCAACCTCACATTACATGCTTAAATCCCACAGCTTTATTATAATACCTAGTGTGTGATTTATCTTAATCTGCTGAGTACAGAACTGATAATGCATTGTAATGCTATAGGAAGCCATACTTGCACAAAGATGTGGATTTCTTCAAATGCAACATGTCAATCCTAATGCTTGCATGTAAGCAGTAAAAAGAGGATGGCCTAGAACAATAGAAATTAGCAGAGGATTAAAAGGGAAAAAAAATTAGTTATATAAGAATCAGAGAAAACAAGATGAACTGACCAGAAATACAGTGGTCTGAGCAAAACCCACACATAGAATCTGATTCCAGCAATATGAAAGAGCTGGCAAAATACTTGTTATTAATTTATCAGAAAATAATAATAATAAAGAAAATGCTTGTTTTTTCCAGATGCAGAAATCCATACCTATCACACACTTATTAAAATACAGCAGTGGATATGGATTAATGAATTAGTCATCTTCATTAATCAATTATAATGTTTTGTTATTAGCCAAAATAGAACAACAGGCCTCTTCAGGCTTGTGTTGCATGCCAGGTAATTAGCACGACCACCCAAGGGAGTGCTCACCAACCAGAACACCCAATGGAGTTTTTGGTCTGGTCACTGACTGTTTCTTGGAGGTGTGCAAAGGAGTTCTCATAATCAGGGTTAATCACTGACCTGTCTTTTCTGGAGCCCCTAGATACTGTGTGCCAATTAATCTGGTGTACAAGATACACCAGATGCATTTAACTGCTACTGCAAGTAAGCAGGGAGACTGGGTTCTTGCACTGTTTCCTGATCCTGTTAGAGGAGGATCCTCTTCCCTCTGCTTGCTCCTCCACTCTGTCATCATCATTCACTCCTTTGAGGTTTCCAGTTACTGTGCAGAACCCATTTCCTCTCTCCAGTCAAGAATTCTGTCACGTCAACATTTGCCTCAAGACTTATGACTTGCTGTATAACTTGTTCTTTTTTCTGTTTGTCTATTTTTAATAATAGGTTAGCTTAATAAAACATGGTTGATTTGTATTCACAGGGTTAGGTCTTCATTATAGTCTGTTGTCTAAAAGATACCTGGCAAGTTTATTTGAAGCACATAATCCTAAAAAACACTGTTTATGTTGGACAAAATAATAAGTAACCCAAGACAGATGTAGCTGTATGCAAAAAAATACACCAGAAGTTTTATTTTGTTTGCTACTCATTATATTATAAACACATATATGCACCTGAGTACAGGAATCAAGTGTGCAGATCACCATTCAAAACTGAAAAAACAAGAGTGAACTATTTCGAAGAATTTAGTATCATTAAGCTAAGATTTCTTAAATATATTCATATATTAATTACAAGAATAATTTACAAGGATATGAAAAGTACAGCCACAAATTAATGAATTAAGAAATACCAGGATTAAGACTGTGCATATTCATTATGATATACATCTTTACTACATGCACACCTATTATTTCTTCTACCTGACCTATACCTTATTCAGAGTTAAGACAGATTGATTGCTCTCTCACTGAGCTGTTATTCACTGTTTGATTTTGTTCTTATTTGTTCACTGAGCAAAAGCCAGTTCTGTACTCAGCACACACTATTCCATTATTGCTTTAAAGGAGGAATATTGGGCTTTAGTGCATATGAATCTTCCTCTCTCTCTTCTTACAGACAAATGATTTCATAGCAGAGCAGGCATGTCTGTACCACGCAATGGAGCATAATGCAGAATTAATTTGACTGTTTCAGCAAACACAGCTCATGCTGCCCACATCAGAGGATAAACTAACTTAGGTACCAAAGGCAGGTTAGAGCAGCTCCACACCCACACTGAAACACATGGCTCCTAGTACAGCTAATAAGAGCTGCCATGCTATCCTGCTTACAGTGCCAAACATGGCTGAAAATTGTCTTCTGTGCTGCACTGAATGTGGAGAGGACTGATGGGCTCTTGGCCTCAAGCCTGATTATTATAGGGAGAATGAAATCTACAGAAAGTTTTATCCCTTAAACTCTATGACCACACATTGACTTTGATACTGTTGAAACCTACAAAGCAAAATATTTTAGAAAGAAAAAGCATTACTTAAAGAAGATATAAAAATCTCTATGCTTTAATTAAAGTGGTTTAATCCAAATGGCATTTCTGGTGGAAGGGGTGAGATTTTCCAGCAGAGCTCTAGAACTGTTTCATTTTTTTTAAATAGATAAAAATTACTGGATAGACACTGGACAGTAGATGAGACACTTTGAATCAGGTCTCAAGTGACCAGCCCCTGGTACCCTTGACCAGAAAACCCTCTTGATATTGCAACCTATGGTATATCACCAGACTTTTTTACTGGTAAATCTTTTTATTAATGCCATTCCTTTAAACAGGATCTTATTACTTCTTAATAAACAGATAAACATGCTTAAATGTCTGAAAGCAAATGAAAAATTATGATCTCTTGTGACATCTAATGGAAGAATCAAATTAGGGTTTTTTAACCCATTCACTGTCACATAGGTCACATAACAGGATTTTTATCCTGGTAAGACTTGGAAGGTAACTATGACATTCAGTCATGTCTTCATTGGCAATATCTTTCTTTCACATAAGTGAATGTACTTATTTGTTAAAACTACTGCAGTTGACTTTGAGTAATAGTTAAAAAGAAGTAGTGTTGGGAATTCTGTGTTTATCTTAAATATATTCCTAAAGCCTTAAATAAGAATAAGTATGTTATACACTCCATTATCTTTATAAATATAGTTTAAATTTATAATATTGTTTAAAATGGGTACTGTTTGGATGAAAGACTGTACTCAGTAGCTCTCCATATATGCTAAGAGAACTGAAGGTCAGCCTGTAGTATCCAGAAGATCCTGTTTACTAATTCATACAGTGTTTCACAGGCATGCTGTAAGGACACAGTAGTAGTATCCTCACTTCTTGGTATTCTACAGTGGTGTAGAGCTTACTGGATTTTTCTCACTCACCTGCCATGCCCTAGGGGTTTCTAGTTCATTAATGATCAATAGATCAGTTTAGATAGGAATGATAACTCAGACACTTGAAAAGCATACATGCTTTCTTGATGGGTCTGTCCTATTAGTCGCAAATGAATTTCCTATTTAACCCTCTCCTGAGTAATGAATGTGCTACTTGAAGAGCACATTTTAGAACACCAGAGGTGCTTTGACGATTTCATCATAAATGCAGCGTAATATTTGGTTTATTAGTGCAAACACTTTACAAGTATGCTTCCTTTAAATTTATTGACTTTACTAAGAGCCTGAGCTCTGTTTAGATCTTTTGACTTTGTTGTATAACGAGTTACCACAGAAGCCTCTGCAGAAACAAATGTAAAACTGTTGTCTCTTAAGGAGCTGCTGTGTTGTTAAAGGTTATTTTTATGTCCAAAGCAGACAAAACCCAGTAGCATAGAGTCCTTACTGTCCATACATTTGAAGCCACCTTCAATCTCTACCTTATGATCACTATCTATTTTTCCCATCATCCAGGCCTCCTGTATGTATGCAATAACAACGGGCAGAGATCTAGAGTTAGACCAACTGGGAAAGAAGCAGGCATGGGGTCTGTCTAGGAGATCCGGTGGTCAGCTGCATGGAGGAAGGACAGGCCTGACAGCTCCACACAAGAGAATACCCAGCTAAGGAATTGCTTTCCTTCATATTATACATGCACTACTTGCTCCTGCATATGGCACAGACATTCCATATGCACACCATTCTGGTTCCATCCATCCTTCCAGCTGCTTTGCTGCTTCCTATGCACAGGACACATTCTCCAAAATTCCTTTGCCATCTGGTCAACACACCACGCAGTGCTTCCTCACCAACAACACACACTCTGTGTCATTAGAGATACCCTGCTATTATTCACTCCCTTCTTATTTTACCTTCTTCCTGGAGAAGCATCATGATTTATTTCCCTAGTGACTCCTGACAATACAAATGTTTGTCTTGCTTCAGACTAATGAAAACAAGTCAGGCAAAAGTTGCCATGGGTGAGACTGTGTAATAGGTGTGTATACTGGGTATAGTAATGACAGGCATCTTGAACCAATTTAGATAGTTGAAAGCTTGGCTGGAAAACTCAGATTTCTCTTATTTCTTTTATGTTTCTCCAGTTCTGGTGGAGATATATTCCCCCAACAGATTATCTATATGCTCAGTAATCCTAATCTTTATTATCACATTTACTGACTTTTGAAGGATGGAAGTCAGACTCATTGTTCATAATTTATGGGATCCTTTCTAGAGCCATTCTCGTAGGCAGGACTTACTTCTGCAGTCTTCCAGATTTTCCTATATTGAAATGACTTGTAAATATGAAGTTCCTGCATCCTGTGCAAGAATCCTCAAATTCTCTCTTAGCCTTAATTTCCTGGTTACATTTGGTCTGCCATGAGTTGAGGACTTTAATCTTCTGGACGACAAACTTTCTGTTATAAATATCAGTCCTTTCTACATGATAATCACCTTATTTTCTATTGAGCCATGTAGGGTTTTTACTGGACTCCTCTGTTTTCTTTTCAAATTTCAGCACAGAGTTTGTCTCAAATACTAATATAATATTTTTCTAAAGTGTCTAGGCTACCTCTAAGCTTCTTGCATTAATGCTGTCCCTTCCTTTTGACCACTTGCCTTATTAATAGGCAGTTCTCTTTCTTTAAATTGGACACTTGTGTTCTGGATTTATTTTGTCTAGTCTCTACAGCTTCAGTGTTAAACCTACACATATTGTAATTGCTATTACAGATCAGCTGTCCCACATACCTCTCGACCTGGTTCTGTTCAGGACCAAAGCTAGAACAGTTCTTTTCTGGGACTGAAGATTTCTTGTTCTGGTAAGCAGCTATTTACTACCTCCAAAATTTTTATTTCTGTGTCCTGCCATAGATGATGAAGTATTGATTCCATTGGTACCTGAAATGTCCCAATATTAGTACCTGTCCTGAATTTGCAAGTTCTCTAAACTCACTTAACATTGTCAATCTCTATCCTATTTCTATATCCTGATTGGGGGTGGGGCTAATAATAAAACCCTAACGCTACAATTTTATTTTTATAGTGTGGTACTTTGGCCCACAGGGATTTCATACTGTTATCTCTTTTTCAACAATTATTTCATTCCGTTATGCTTCATTCTAGTCTCCAAAAACAATGCCACTCCTCCACTTGCATGTCTTATTCTGCCAATTTGTTTAAAATTGATCGTCTGGGAACAACACATCCGCCAATTACCCTCTTTGTGCCAGGTCTCTGAGCTGCCTCTCTGTCAGGCTCATCATGTGAAACCAAGCATCCCAGCACACCCTTCTCATTTTCCAGACTTCTAGCACTGGCAAGTTTTGCCCTTGGTCTGTTGCCAGCTATATCAGACACATCATCAGCTGACACAGGAAGGATTTTCATTTGCTTTCCCAACTTTTTGCAGCTATGCTGCTTCCTTCCCAGCCTTTTCAGACATGCTCTGAACATTAGCCACAGCAGTTTAGGGGATCACAGCCATCTGACATCTGTGCTCCTCTACAGCTGGCAGCCTCCTCCTAATTTTTAGCACTTTTAAGTTCTTAGAACCAGCAGCCTGGCTCCTTTCTAACCAAGGTTTCAACCCTTCCTTCCTGGTTCTCCTCTTCTGAAATGTTCCCCAGTTCTTAATCTGTGTAAATGTCTTATCCTAATATTGAAACTAAATAAATTCTGTCTGAATATTATGTTAATTTCTGTTCATGGACAAAAAGTGATCATCATAATCTTTAAAACTTCCATCTACTACAGATTAGACTGCTACCAGAGCACAGAATTTCTAAAATGTTTTAATTTCATGAAAGATTATTAACAAGCAGCTGCCAGATTATTAGCAGCTCAAGTATCATGTTTATTTATTTAGACAATAACAGTATCAGCACTGCAGTGTAAGTTTTTCCTATACAACTCTGTCAATTTATCTCCATCACGCCCAGGAGAAATTCTAATACAGAAAAGGGATTGTAATGAGTCCTCATTCATGTCAAGCTGCTACAGATAATGATTCAGAGAGGACAAAAGGATGTGGGACAGCATCTAGAAGCAGGGAATAATAGGGTGTTTAAAAACAAAAACACAAAACAAAACAAAAACCCACCTATTTTCAAAGTTCAGATAAATAACAGGCAAAAAACATATGCACTGGTTCTTCAGCTTCACCTTGGGTGAAGATAGTTGGGTTTTTTTTAGAACATTCCAGAAATGGTACCTGAAGAGCAGAGCAGATACATTTTAACCTGCTGTAAATCTGTGTTCTCATTTGGACCCTAGCATCTAAAAACACAGGCATTTCCAGAAGAGAAAGGACTATTAAAGGTACAGCATCTACACAAATGCATACCACAAACAGTAATGACTTGTAGCCAACAGCAATTCAACTTTAAAACAAAATCCTATTTCTGCACCTCTTGAAAGAATTACCACTCCTCTGACTAGAATAGGCAAGTTATTTTGTCCCTCTTTATTTTGATTTGTGGAATTATTATCAAACAGTGGCATATCTAATTTAAAATATGAATGTTATGTGGTAAAAAAAATCTTATTCAACAGAAAGTATACTATTTGAAAATGTGAATCACTTCCCAGAGCTGCTCAGTCATATGGTAACTGTCATGGTCTAGATGAGCACTAGAAAAGAATAAATTAATGTTCCACTTCTGTACAGTTTGGGTTTGGAGTTATCTGTTGCAAAATAAAAAGGATTTCCAACAACAGTCAGATCAGATCAGTGAAAACAGGTAGGGGAAACCAGAGCTGCAGAAAGTGTTCTGAAAGACAGGGGAGAGTTAATGGTCACATCTTCATGTCAGAGAACTGTCATAAAACCTCCATCACACCTGGATGATGCATTAAAATAAAATAGGAATCAGAATGAGGAAACAGTAAACAAAACATGAATTGTACTGTCTGGTGTGACAAGCATATTTTTCCTTGTAGGAATATGTCACAGATTCCATGACAACAATAATAACTAAGATGCTTAAAACTTTGAAAACAAGTCTGTGTTAATGTCATGGTTTGCATTCATGGGCCAAGGATAATTTCAAAAAGTTTTGCAAGATAGTTCCTTGGCTGTTGAAGGGATAGATGTATTTTGATTCCTGTATGACCTTCCATTTCACAAGGTATCTGAAGAGTGACATTTTGCAGGGTGGTAACTGCCAGCAATGCTGGGTGCTTTAAGTAATGGTGAAACTGAAGCCTACAGTGCAGGAAGACTGATCAGTTTTTAAGTGCTTGCTGTGTAACAGGGAAACATACTTACTG
Source organism: Chaetura pelagica (assembly GCF_000747805.2). Taxonomy (NCBI): domain Eukaryota; kingdom Metazoa; phylum Chordata; class Aves; order Apodiformes; family Apodidae; genus Chaetura; species Chaetura pelagica. The sequence goes on along the minus strand of NW_009952707.1, from coordinate 994,997 downwards.
ATCCATAAAATTAAAATAATAATAATCTGTGTCGCTTCCCTTTAAGCACCACACATTTAATAAAATAAAACGTAGCTTGGCGAGTCTGTTATCTCTCACCTCTGTATGGCCTGCAGATAGTATGTGTGTTTTGATTTCAGCATCATATCCACACATCATAAAGGAAGGATTTTCTTGGTTATGTACATATTGATTCAAAGAATGAAACCAATGTCTTAGAGTTTGATGAGCTGTAAGTTTCAATGATGTTTTCCGTCCTTCTGCAATATCTATTTTATCCTCAATAAGAAACTCTTACTCTCACAAAATTAAGTCTGGCACATTTTAAAAAATCCATTGAATAGGTTTTCTTATGTTTGATCTGTAGTGAAAAGGAACAATTATATAATTCACTGCAGAGGGTACAGGCAGTCAGTTTAGGGCAGAAACAGAGCAGCCAAGTGATGAGGCAGAAGAGGGTTTAAAAACAACTCTTTCTCTATAAGATGCATATTGATGTAGTGAAATCAGAATTCATAATCATAGAATCACACGTAGTTTGGGTTGGAAGGGACCTTTAAAGGATTCCCTAGTCCAATGCCCCCTGCAATAAGCCAGGACATCTACTAGGTTGCACAGACCCTCCTAATAAAACATCTCTTCCTTATGCCTAGTCTGAATTTACCCTCCTTTAGTTTAAAACCATCACCCCTTGTCCTACTGCAAACAGTCTCTGCTTTCTTAGAAGCTGTGTTTAAGTATTGAAAGGTTGCAACAAGGTCTCCCCAGAACCTTCTCGTCTCCAGGCTGAACAACCCCAGCTCTCTCAGCCTTTCCTCATAGCAGAGGTGTTCCATCCCTCTGATCATTTTTGTGGCTCTCCTCTGGAACTGCTTCAACAGCTCCATGTCTTTCCTGTGCTGAGGACTCCAGAGATGGATGCAGTACTGCAGGTGGGGTCTCACAAGAGCAGAGTAAAGCAGCAGAATCACCTCCCCTCCACCTGCTGGCCACACTTCTTCTGATGCAGCCCAGCATACAGTCAGCCTTCTGGGCTGCAAGCACACGTTGCCAGCTCATGTCCAGCTTTCCCCGACCCTGTCTTGATGCTGAGGGTTTTCCCAACCCAGGTGTAGGACCTTGCACTTGGCCTTGGTGAGCCTCATGAGGATCACATGGGTCCACTTCTGGAGCCTGTCCGGGTCCCTCTGAATGTGTTCTCATCCCTCAGGCATTTCAACTGCACCACTCAGCTTGGAGTCCTCTGCAGACTTGCTGAGGGTGCACTCAGTCCCCCTGTCTATGCTGTTGATGAAGATATTAAACAGTACTGGTCCCAGTATGGATCCCTGAGGGACACTGAGCCATGGACCACTACTCTCTGGATGTGGCCACCTAACCAATTCCTCATCCACCAAACTGTCCATCCATCAAATCCATATCTCTCCAACTTAGAGATGGATGTTGTGAGGGACCATGTTGAAGGCCTTATAGAAGATCAGATAGTTGACATCTGTAGCTCTTCCCAAGGTTTAGAATAAATATTTTATACTATTATTACATGTAGAAATCATTCATAGCTGACTACTGATAGTCAAACTTTTAGTTATGCTCTTGATTTTCAGAAGTGCAAAAAATCTTGCTGCTATCCCTGAAAGTTTCTCTTTAAATGAAGACTACAGGACTGAATTAGATAAGAAAGGCAAGGAAGGCTTATTAACAAGAATAGCAGAACAAAACATCACTTCATTGCACTCAGACTTGAGTTTTCCTTTTATAAGGTGTTTCTCTTCTTTTCCATTGTGCCCCATTCATTGGTGTACATGCATTTTGAACAGCATAATTTTTTTATCACATTCTACTTTTATAACACAAAGAACAGGCACCATCCCAAGGTTTTCAATGGCTGCCTAGATGAGGAAACTGCAGCCATTAAGGTCACTGCTCCAAGCAGTGTCACATGCTTTATAACCTACAGGACTGATACTACCCAACCTACCAGGAGACCAAGAGACACATTCCTTTCTTTTAATTTCAGAGAGCACTCACCTGAAGATTCAGATTTGTCTAATGCAGAATACAAGGGGAATGGCATGAGAAAACAGCAGAGTAGTGAATTGTGTGTCAAAGGCAAATAAAGGACCAACAACAAAGCCTCTTACTGCAATCACAGGAAAATAATTGCATGCATTACATTCATTTGTTCCCTTCAGTGTTACTGCAGAAGTTATACAAAAGTTCTTACTGATTTTATTTCAATCCTATGTAGGCATGAAAGGATTCATCCTGACATTATGATAAATGATGTCCCATAAAATTATTTATATGAGGAACCCTGCTGTCAGAGTACCTGCTTCTTCATTTTATGTTTTTACATTCTCTCTTTCCAAGACAGTCAACCAGGTCTCACATCAATTACATCCATGCAAAAGAAAAATAACTTCAATAAAGCCTGTATAAATTCATTATTCTAAGAGGCAACATAAAACAATAAGCTCAGTTTGACAAAACTAGTAAATCAGAATAATAACATTTAAAAACAAAGGCCAAGTGCAAGGTCCTGTACCAGGGTCAGGGCAATCCCAAGCACAAATACAGGCTAAGCAGACAGTCACAGAATGGTTTGGGTTGGAAGGGAGCTTAAAGATCATCCAGTCCAACCCCCTGCATTGGCAGGGACATCTACCAGTAGACCAGGTTGCTCAAAGCCTCATCCAATGTGGCCTTCAACACATCCAGGGAGGCGGCATCCACAACTTCTTCGGGCTGCCTGTTCCAATGTCTCACCACCTTCACAGTGAAGAATTTCTTCCTATCTAATCTAAATCTACCCTCTTCCAGTTTAAAGCCATTACCCCTTGTACCACTACACACCCCTGCAAAAAGTCCCTCCCCAACTTTCTTCTAGGCCCCCTTCAGGTACTGAAAGGCTGCAATAATAAATTGTGAGCAGTCCTGAGGAAAATATTCTCATTAAAGTTGATCAGAACACCAGAAATAGGTTTTATGTTTTAAAAAATAAGTTACAGGGAAAGCTTCTTTCCTCTTACCACATCCTTGAGGACCTACAAATACTGTTGTGAGTGGCAAACACCAGCAAACTGCCTTCTCTCACACAAGTGATTGATTTATCAGTTTAATACAGCTGTAAATAGAGGAGAAAATGTTCCTCAAGCCTTAGCCTTGAACTATAAGCAAATAATAGCAACAAACTCTGATACAGAATTGAAAATATAAGTACTTGTGAAACACAGCAGTTGTTACATTTTCTTGTCAGCAGCCTATGGAAAATCTGACCACTATGATTTCCAGCCACATGACACAGTCCTCGAATTCTGGTGACTAAGCCTTGTAACATTCATGTTGGGTGCCCTTGCTTTCATCTGTAGGGAACACCCACATAGTCCTTATTACATTTGGCTCACTTCAGAACAGAAGGAAACCAGTATATGTGAGCTAAAAACAGTGCTACAATGCACTAAAACAAGAAAGGGTCCTCCAGCCACATAAAACCCCCAAAATCCTTTGCAATCACTTGATGCTTCTATGTTTACAGAATTCAAAAAGCTACCAACATCTAAAATTGTTTGTACAAGATATAAAGTGCTGGGAATGTGTATCATTCCTCCATAATTCCCAAAAGATTCCTTAAGTACTTTTGTCCCTTCATCTAAATACATCACTGTCATACTCCCCGCCTTTTCTTTGTTGTTTTTTTCTTTCCAAGACTCTGTTTCTGGCATATCATGCCATTCCTGTCCAGAGTTTCTTTTATTCCCATCCTTGCAAATTTAACTGGACATTTGCTAGTTAACTCTTCTGCACTGTGAAACAGAGAAATCAAGCTGCATTGGAGAAGGATAAATGTTACCCAGCAGCCTGCAGCAGGTAATTGCCAACTGCACACAGGCTTGAGCCTGTAAACATCTCTAACATAGTAAAGGCTTTCAAGGGATAAATGCATTTCTTACTCATGATTAATTACATTTTTGTAACACACAAACCAGTTTCTAAGTAAAACCTAAAAGCTTCAGCCATGACATAATAAGAATTATTAAAATTGGACAACTCAAGGTATTCTGGAGATAGAAGCTGGGGTGGGGAGATTTGAACTTTAGATGAGCATTCTGTTTCAATTACCTGAAAATATTCCTCTTGGATCTGATGCACTTTTTTCTCCACATTTCCTTCAACACTGAAGCAAATGCAGGAATTTTTTTAAATGCAAACAATAGTAGGTTTTCATTCAAGAAGGATGGGGAGGGGTGGATTTCAAAACAAACATGGTTAAAACTATAGAAATTTGTGTGTGTGGTTAAAACAAATTCTGTCATGTAAAAAATTTAGTCTTTAATTGAAGAGAAAAAGCATTTAATTGAAAAATTTCCAACTGTTTCTAAGTCTTACACAACTGGAACACCAGACCTCTATTCCATGTTTTGGTAAATACTGGCAAATGGAGCAAGAAAAAGGCCAAATCCTCATTGAGATTCAGCAGTATCTGTAGGCCTTAAAATTGTTTCCCAGGAGCTGTGGCTTTAGAAACAAAACAGGCACAACTTCTGCAACCTTTTCTGCAGCCCAGGGGTAATAAGAAGACAGCAGTCACATGGGCTTGGCCTCATAATACTGGTCTTTTGCTCTTGTGGTTGCTTTTGTCTTTAAAACAGTGATTGTCCTTACTGTATCTGTTGTAATAGTCAAGCACACACCATAGAATGGCCTTTGCCTCATCTCCAGCTGCAAAGCAAGAGCAAAGAAACAGAAAAGAGCAGGCAAGAGTCCTGAGGGAAATGTGGCTTCACCCTGCTGGCATATCACATCCAACAGCTTTTTTTAATTCTACAATGTCAGATTGACCTTCATTAGCTTTTCCCATACCCTCTGACCTCTTTGAGGTCTTCAATATGCTCAACTTTTTCAGTGCAGTCTTTTCAGTATATTAATTCTCCATCCCTTCCTACAACAATTTGTAGAATTTTTATATATGTCTTAATTAGAAGTCTGAGTTCTGTACTCACCAGAAACAGAAGTCAAGTAATACTGATCTGCTTCACAAGAACAGCTTGTTTGACTACTGAACAAAATCCCAAAATCCCTCAAATGCAAAAGCTGCTGAAATCCATGCAAGTCAGCAGTCCTCTGTATTTAAAATCAATTCCACATATTTCAAGAGTGCTAAAATGCTTCTTTTATCTTCTGACAGTCTAGGAGCAGATGCATGTGCAGTGTCTGTTTATTGGACTAAGTGTACTAAACGTTTATTTAACATGCATTAAATGTTACTGAAGAAGCAAACACTGAACTCTGGCAGTTGATGACTTTGCCTTGGTCCTTGCCTTGCCTTGCCTTTCTCTGTTAGAATTAAATCAGAGCACTGTACCCTTTATTCTTTCTTTTATAGAAAATAATTAGACTAAAATTAGTTTTTATATAGTGGAGACAAATATGATCAACTTCAGTAAGAAGACTACATCCCATGAAATTAATCTTGTTGACTTGCTTCAGTCTTATAAAGTATTGTAGCTGCAAATTTTCAAGTATTGACACAGCAAATGATCTACAAAGCAGAAAACCCAACCCCCAGTGATGTGTGCCCTGGCTTTACAGCAACCCAGCCTGCTCGTGCCTGACAGCCTTGTCTATGCTGGCTCATAAGAGTTGCTGCTTGGAAGCAGCATCTCAGTGTAGCTAGTATTAAATTCTCTAGTTTCTCAGATTTTTTTTTCTCAGGAGCACTATTAAAAGTAACTAATTAATGAACTTGAAAGGCAAGAGAAAGTCAGTTCATTCTTGTATCCTGCTTGCTGTAAGTTTAGCAGTTTTGCAGAAAACAATATTACTTTCCTGAATCAACTTACACATTAGCTAGATCATTACAAACTTAGAATCTCATTTTGGCTTGAAAAATCAAACTTACTGAGCTAAGTCAATAAATAATGCTGTTTGGTATGGTCAATAAATAACCTGTTTATCTCCTTTTCAAATCCATTTACCAGTAATCATGCAGACATTAAACAGTTTTATAACTGATACCTAATGGCTACATAATAATACGTTTATTAGAGTTAATAGTTCCTGTTATGCTAGTAAATGGACCAGTATGGTTTATCACCATCCCTAATAGTCTCTCGATGAACTAAAAAGGCTGTCATGGCTATTATGGCTGTCATGGAGTGATTGGTATATCACATGAACAATGCTTCTTTAATGCACTGTTTCTCATTTCTAGAGAATAATGATCAAACACAGATGTCACGGGCCTGTTATGTCACGTTATGACAGATTGATTCTCCCAAGGTTTTCTTCTGAAGAGTCCAGTGACTGCTGCAGACTGGAACATGGAGAAAATAAGAAATCTTAAAAAAAAAACAACAAAAATGAGGTATATCCATACGTATTTTCCATCTTCAAAAGTCTTTCTGCCATTGGATTTCCTGTAGAAATGTGAACATTTATTTTTTGTCTGTCAGTTAAAGCTTTCAGGTCCTACACGCACACTTGATACTCTTCAAGCAATTTGTCTGGGACTTAGTGCTGGATAAGAAATTGTTTCTGTTTCAAATGAGGTGTTCAGGACAGAAACTAAGCAGGAAAAAAAAGAACTCTGAAGCCCTCTTTGTGTTCTTCAGGCTGTAGGTGAGGCTGTTTCCTCCTAGACCCTAGCTTATATTTTGTTTCTCAGAACCTCTTTCCAGGCGCAGGGAAACAGCTGCAGCACAGTAGGGCTCAGCTACATCCCCATTTCACCCCGGGCTCTCATTTTTCTAATACTGCCATATGTTCTTCATGTCGGAGCTAGAAGTAGAGCCAGTGTGAGCCCTTACATGAGTTACCCTCTCCAGTCTTTGAAAAATAGCCTTGGGCAAGGATATTTATTAAGCTGTTTCCTCTCTCTAAGGTCCCTTTCATATCACCAGAGCTGGGAATTTTGCATACAAGTCCTTTCTATTTCATTTTTATAAAATATCCCTTGGCACTGGTTATTACAAGATCCCTTTTTTCCCCTACTGTTTGCTAAAACTTCTTTAAAAATGCTTTAAAATCCATCCTACTTAAGCTTCTGTTCATATATCACAAGGTGGAAAAAAGAGCATTTTAAAAACAAAATTCACAAGCTTGTGGCCATTTAACTAATATATTGAATGTAAAGAATATGGAATCACAGAATCATCCTGGATGGAAAAGACCTTGAAGATCATCAAGGTCTAACCATAACCTAAATCCACCAACCATAACCTAATCTACCCATTCAGTGCTTAAATCATGTCCCTAAGCACATCTGTATTTGTTTTAAACGCTTTCAAGGATGGTGACTCCACCACCTCCCTGGGCAGACTGTTCCAATGTCCAACACTCCATAATAGAAGATAGCAGATGGGATGATTATTTTTTTTTCCTGTCTACTATCTTGTATTTTTTTAGCTGTGTGCATCCCAAGCAGAAGCCTGTAACACCCCTTCATGTCAGCCAGGCAAGAACACCAGCCACACCCTGGGCATAAGGTCATCTAGCCACGAGTGGCCACGCTGCTGCCAGCAGGGAAAGTGACTTGCTGTCCTCTGATACCCTGTAGAACCACCGCTGGTGACTGTGAAAGGAATTATCGTATATTTTTTTACTAGCAAGGCATATAAAAGATATGAGAGAGAAGCAATAGTGCATCAGTGTCAATAGCAATAGAAATTACTTGCTCAATCTGCCAGTAGCCTGAGGTAGAGCATGTCACTGAAAGCTTACCTTCTGAATATTGCCTTTGCAGGCAAAGCCTTGTCACTCAACAGTCTCATTTTTGGTTTCATATCTCTAATCTATCACTGAAAAAAAAAATTATTAAAAGCAACTGACAATATCATTCCCTTCCTTGTCACCAGCTTAGCCTGAATCCCTGTCTGTTATGGATATGCTGAAATCATCCTACGTGGGGTAGCATTTTTTAAGGAAAAAAGCTGTACCAGTGGTGACGACATCCCTCCTTCTCCTGCTTCACCTGAATGGCTCTGAGTAACCATTTATACGAACAACAGCATTAAGCCAAAATGTAGAATTTAAGGCCTTTTCATCCCTTGCTTGACTAAGTCCTAGGGAAGGACTGTAGCCTGGGGTTTAAGCACAGGCTTGCACACCCCCTGCTCCAGGCCATGCTCTGACAGGGGTGGCTCCTCTTGCTTGGTGGGACCAGAGTGGCCATGAGACTGGCTGGCAGCACAGAGCCTGGGCAGCCTGGCAATTCCCCAGATACATTTTGGTGTGGGGCTGGCCTAACTCCTTCCATCATTATTGGCTTGAGTGACAAATCTGAAATCTTAAGAAATTCAGAGGAAACAGATGTCCTTGATGTTCCTTCCTGTCTTCGAAAGGCAAATAGGAGGAAATGCTCCCTGTTCCTTCTTTTTGTTTCAGCTAAAGTGTATATGGAATTTGACTTCATCATCTTTGCCAGTCAATGTCATTAGTATAGGTCAGTAAAGCAGCTTTCCTATGGCAGGACATGGTTTTGCACTCACTACTCAAGCAAACTTGATTTTGAGCTGAGTGCTGCTAGGCTGGACTGATCTGAGTGGAAGTTCTGCCCAAGTGAAGAATGCTCTCTAAGCTAAAGTTGAATGAGCCCTTGTTTTACACATCCTATTTATTTGATCTACAGTGACTAAAATATCAGAAGCTTTTAAATAAAATACAGTAATATTAGCAAAGCACTAGTAAATGTAGAAAACAGCTGAATGAGGAAGAATATGAGCCACATGACAGACAAGGTCCTCTCTATGTCCAAATTTTCTGTGATATGATATTAAGATGGTGAGCTGTGACTATCATGTACTTTAAATACGAGATTCCTTTTTTGTTTCAAAGAACAGTGCTTCCTAAAGATGATTCCCAAGTCCTTCACCAGAAGTGTTTCTTGTGAGCTGAATTAATTTTTGCTGACTTTAACAAACAATCATCAGTCACCCAGAATATGTCCCCCCACCAATGAAAGATCACATAGCTCTAAAATTTATGTGCTTAAAATATGAATAAAGTATTTCAACCCAATTCTAGGATGTTTTAGACCATAAAGTCTGCTTTCAGCAACTGTAGATCACTGGCTCTGCTGTACAAGAAACATTATTCTATAGGTTTAGAACTCAGCTATAAAAATGTGCTCCAGGCTAAAGCTCAGTATAAAAAGGTCTCCTTTGTTTAGTTATGTAAGACTAAACAAAGTTAGTTAGTTAGTTATGTAAGATTACAGGTGTCTTTAAAAAATCCCCTTCTGCTGTAGGATTATTAACAATACCAGGGGTTGATTTATACTTGAAACTTCCAGGAAAAGTATTCCAGATTAAAAAAACCCAAACAAACCAAACCAAAACATTAAAAAACAAAAACACCCACAAAAACCTAACAAAAAAAGTCAACCAACGAGCAATTAAAAAACCCCACAAATGTTGGCATGATGAGTTTTATATGGTCAAGGTTTTAGTTTTTTAAGATAATGTGTTAGAACACATTTTAAAAGAACTGTAACTTACTGTGCACTTCAGACCATACAAAAGAATGAAATGCAATTAATATGTTATCGTTACATCCTGGGAGATCTGGGACAGAGTGCTTCATCATGCACCTCTATATATCAACAACTCTGAGTTCTTCAAGGCCTGGAAAACAACCAGCTAAAGTTGTTTGTTCATTCCAGCCAATGCAAATTTGAGAGGTTATTTGATCTTAATATAGAAATACATACCCAGCATTAACAGGTCAAGCTCAAGAAGAGCTTGCCAAAGAGGCATGCCAAGTACCAAGAGTTATGATCAGAGGCATGCTTAGATTGCAGATAAAATACAAGGTTAATTGACTAATGAAACAACTTGCCTGTGATTTTCTTGCAAGTCAAGATTTTATTCTTCATACAGAGGTGACTCAAAGCTTACAGACTTTTAATATTCTGTAGAGAATACAGTATTTCAAGATCTCTGAAAGAGGACCTGGGATGCATAAAAAGAGAGAGAAACAACTTGGAGAAAGTTGTTTGCATACAGAACTATCAGAATAAAACCATACAATACTTCACTCAAATAAAAAACTAAACTCTTGAAATTTAACCTAGTACTGTATGTAAAACCCTCCTTTGCAAACACATTATTTTCTCTATCTCACAGGCAACCACTTCTAAAATCATTTCCCTAAATATAACAGAAAAGTCAAGAAAGTCAGACCGAAATACCTGCAACTCTCCCAGAGAGCATTGTTTGGGCAAGCTCAGAACTAATTTAACATTCCCAGAAGTGGAAAACATTCAGCTCAATGATAGTGAAGCCAGATTTAGGGCAAGGAATGTTCAGGAACTTGAGCTCAGTTTTATTTTGAAGTATTTGGCTCATAAAAGCTAAGAAAACGTTAATGCCTACAGGGAAAAATAAGAATTATTAATATAAAGGTATAAGAAACTAGTGTAAAAAGACAGAGCTGGGGTTTGTTGGCTTTTTTTTTTTTCCCCCAATAACTGCAGAAGGAATATTGTTGGGAAAAGTAGACATCTGCTTTTTCTCCAGTCTTATCCAGAGAGGAGTTACTGTGTTTTGCTAGGTTTATGGACAAGTTGAAGCTGTACTATTGATTGGAGGGTAGTACACAGCAAGTATACTCAGTGGAGAACATATGCCTCCAAGATTCTGAACATCCAAAGCACAGACTCTGGTTATAATACCATGTCCATACTCATTCAAGTGTGAAACCTCTTGGCCTTACTGTTCATTTACTGCATAGCTGTTCTAGGCATACAGGGTAGAGTTACACTTCCTAGAAACATCAGAACTCTTGCTTCTACATTTAAGATAACCCAGAGGAAACAATTCTAATAGTTATATAAATGGTTCAAATGCTGATCAGCTTCTCACTGCATGAGCCTCACAAGAGTATTTTGTACATCTTTCAGAATCATATGGCCATACGTGTTAAAGACAACCCACTTGTAAGCTGCTATTCATATCCTCTATGGCAATATTTACCTGATGTTTACTACTAGCCCTAAATATCTGGCAGCCTACCACAAACCACCATTATCCAAGTATTAACTAAAAATACAGAACAGCAACATGTTTCCATGGATCAGTAACAGAGTGGTTATGACTTCTTAGACCAGAAACATTATGAAGATCAGTATGTACATCCCATTTTGCCTAGTGTAGTCCAAAATACCAGCAATCAAACCAAAACATACCACACAATCCCGTGGAAAGCGTGCAAAGAAAAGTACTTCTCTATGAAATACTTTCTTCTGATCCGTGTGATGTTAACCTGCAAAACAACACTGATGATGCCCTTTTTTATATAGTCATCAAGCTTTGACTTAATAATTATTAAAATTAACATACCCAACTGAAATGATATATTTTTAATCTATTAGTTGCTCTACACACGTGCATGACAACAGTGGTGATTTAACAAGTGGCACTTGCCACATCAGATACTACATCAGGATTTACCCAGGGTTAACCTGTATTGAAGAACTACAGGATCAGTATTAAAAGCTGAAGAAGAAAAAAAGTTAAGATTTTCAATGGCAATCTATCTTCATTCATAAGAGTGAAATTTACTGATGATTAGAACCGCAAAGGACAGAAGCCATTATGAAGCCCCCCTGGTTTCCACCTCTATACTCCATCATTCTGGAAGCAGCCAACTCTAACATGTCCTATCACAGCAGTAAACTGATCATGCTTAGTGAATTCAGACAATCAATGCACAACCAGGTGATAACTGTGGTTTAAATGCCCTAGGTTAGAATGCTCACTTCAGTGTTCACTGTGAAAATACTGGTCATAAAAGTTTCACAGCTTCATGTTCCACAAACAGTAGTGCAGGATGATATTGGGAAGAGAGTTCCCAAACATGACTGAAGAAACTTAACTAAAATGAGAGGAGGAGTAGGAAATATTCTTTATTAAATTTATTTATTATTGCCTTTCTTTCTGTACATAGCATCTGGACAACGCTTTAAACCACCTTCTTATTAAGCCTTTTCCTGATCAGTGAGGACAGAATTTTAATCACTGTGATGAAGTTTTTGTACTAATTTGAACAGAATTCATACTAATTTGTACTAATGTGAACAGAAATGCACACAGAAAGAAATGACTCATAGGAGAGACTCAAGGACCTAGAAGAGACTGGAATACTGCATCTAATTTTGGAAACACTTGATGATTTATATCTCCTCTTTCAATGCCAATGGAAATAATGAAAGTTAATACCAGGTGCACCAATGCTTCCTGGCAGTTTTGACCTTTAACAGAAAGAACATGGATTTACAGATGACAAGATTCATTGCAAGCACATCTCACAGCAGTAAGATTCTGACTGTCAGACTCACTAAGATTAACTGCAACACTCCAGCCTATACAGCCATATTTGAACTCCCACAGGAAGGGAAGTTTTACTAACAAACATCCCTGTCGGCAGTTTTTACCAGGAATCCCTGAGACCTTTTTCCACCTTCAAAATTCTGTTAACCAACATAATGTGAATTTGCAATATTTTTTCTCATAAGACTCATTAGCATTGCACATTGCAAATCTAATACTAAGGCCTTTGCAGTTGCACTAAACACAGGACCAATATAAACATAAAGTAAATGTGGACAGCCTGATTATAAAGTCTAGTGCAATTAATGACTTCTGGCAAGCAAAACTCATTAAAATACTTATCCAAGAACTTGCTTTTCTGTTGTTTCCTTCTGAATGCAATTACCTTACTGAAACTCACTCAAGTTACAGCTGCAGACATTTCTGTACAAAATTATTGTGTTTTGGAGAGATACGTTCTTCTAACTCACACTTCACTGGAACTTCTATGTGGAAGAACTACAGGTTCACAGTAGTTAAACCACAATTATTTCAGTCCTTAACTTCTAGCTAAACATTCATATTGCAGGCAGAGCCAACAAACTTTTCCAGCAGCTATGCACTTTGAAGTATTGGTGTGGGGTTTACCTGTGAGATCTAAGAATCATAGAATAGTCTGGGTTGGAAGGGATCTTTAAAGGTCATGTAGTTGAATCCACCCTGCAATAAGTAGGGGCATCTTCAACTAGAGCAGGTTGCTCAGAGCCCTCTCCAACCTGACCTTGAATGTTTCCAGGGATGGAGCATCAACCTCCTCTCTGGGCAACTTGTTCCGGTGTTTCACAACCCCCATTGTAGAACATCTATTCCTTGTATCTAGTTTGAATTTACTCTCCTTTAATTTAAAACCATTACCCCTTGTCCTGTTGCAACAGGCCCTGCTAAAAGGTCAGACCTCATCTTTCTTAGAAGCCCCTTAAAGTATTAAAAGGTTTCAAGAAGGTCTCACCAAAGCCTTCTCTTCTCCAGGCTGGTTCAACTGCACCTTGGAGTCCTCTGCAGACTTGCTGAGGGTGCACTCAGTCCCCCTGTCTATGCTGTTGAGGAAGATATTAAACAGTACTAGTCCCAGTATAGATCCCTGAGAGACACCACTTGTTACTCATCTCCATCTGGACACTGAGCCATTGACCGCTACTCTCTGGATGTGGCCATCTAACCAATTCCTCATCCACCAAACAGTGCATAATCAAATCCATACCTCTCCAGTGTAGAGATGGATGTTGTGAGGGACCATATCAAAGGCATTATAGAAGACTAGATAGACAATATCTGTTGTCCTCCCCTTGCCCACTGATGTAGTCACTTCTTCACAGAAGGCCACTAGGCTGGTGAGGCAAGACTTGCCTTTTGCTGTATCTCTGGAATCACTTCCCCATTCAGGTAAAAGAAGGCATAAGTTCCTCTCCAGCTTCCTGACAATCTCATAAATATATATGGACTTGATTAATTTTCATAACTGATAGCACACATACAGATATTTTTTTAGAAACTCAGAAGAGACATTTGATTAACTCTGGGATGACAAAGGGCAAAAATATGGACTGCTTTTTCAGAATCAGAAAGCAAAGAATCACGAGTTTCTAAACTGAATAATCTGCTCCAAGATACCAGTCTCCAAAAAGCAAGGACAAAGTGCTGCCGGCAAGGTAGTGGTAAGCCATGACAAGATCGGAATGAAGGAGGGCATTGGATTCCAGTTCAGGCAGATGATGTGAATGATTGTTACCATGGGAATGAAACTGGTACAAGAAGATGAATACAGAGTCTTCAGTAGGAACAAAAAACACACAAATGACTGTTTATGACCTCTACTTTCACTGTCTAGATAACATCCACTATTGTCCCTATTACTCAAGTCCTTTAATGTTGTGCTTTCTCTGTCTGCCTCTATCATCTGAATCACTGGCTTTTTGCTTTTTCAGTGCTGCACTTTCATCTTCAGACTCTACAGACAGGTCATCTTGGGTTGGCTCTTCTGCCTCACTGCAGCTCTCAGAGTGTAATTCAGCATTCTCTGCTATGATACCAGGATCATCCTTGTAAAAACAGCACTCCTCAATGCTTTGACTGTGATAAAGGTTCCTCTGCTCTTCACTGATGCCAGTTACCTCGTCCTTTGTCTGCATTAAATCATGACCATCCCTTCCCATGGTGAGATCAGACAGCAGGGTTTCAGTGCACAGATACTCCTTGTCATTCATGCCCTCCATTCTTTCTGTCAGCTCTGCAGCAGAAGGCTGAGTCAGGTCAGATTAATCTACATTTCTTATCTACAATCTAAATTCCTATTTGTGATATTGAGGATTACACAGTCTTCTTCCCCACTGTTCACACTGACAGCATAAACCATGGTATTAGTTTGTCTTTGAGTTAGTCTAAAATATTTTCTTATTTGAAATCCCTTCTAATGCAGTGAGCTGGGACATCCTCAACTACAGCCAGTTGCTCAGAGCCCCATTCAACCTGACCCTGAATGTTTTCAGGGATGGGGCATCTGCCACTTCTCTGGGCAACTTATTCCAGTGTTTCATCACCTTCATTGTAAAACATCTCTTCCTTATATCTAGTCTGAATCTACCTCCTCCAGTTTAAAACCATCACCCCTCATCTTATCGCAGCAGGCCCTGCTAAAAAGTCTGTCCCCCTCTCACTTATAAGCCCCCTTTAATAATAAGAGTTAAAAATAAATACTGGAGACATCCCACGTATAAACTGGGCCATCAGCTACCATACACTAAAGTGTATTTGTACAGTGTTTTGTAAAATGTATTTCTGTATGCATACAGAAAAGAGACTTTAATTAGAAATCAACTATTACATGTGCATAGACGTCCAGGATGCTGATTTACTTTTACAATCAATATGAACAATAAACTAGGTCTGGACAGGATAAGCAGTGCAGTATGCTGAACCAGACTTCTCAGAGGCAGTTTCAGAGCTTTCTCTCTCTCTTTTATTTTAACAGCTGTTGTTCTACCTATCCTAGATGTATCTCTGCCCTATCTGGGACCTGCAGGCAGAGATATGGATCAGTTTGTATTCTTTTCACACAAATCACCCAAGTACCATGTTTTTTCCTGACATGTATGGCCACAATGGAAAGAATATAAATTACAAAAGTGAAATTCCTCCTTTATGCCTGCCTTTAAATCCCCTTTCCGGTTCCTAAAGTCAAAAACTTACAATAAACCCCATAAATTGTACTGGTGTGGTTTTTTTTCTGATTCCTCAATGCTTACCCTGTATTTGATGTGGTAAATCCTGGGCACTGGCTCTTAACATCCAGAAATGAACTAAGTAGCCTGTCTTGCTTGCCTGTACCTAGAACTCTTTTCCAGCACTTCATATCCCAGAGAGCCACTGACTGACTGTATCCTGTGATCTAATGGAAAGCTCCTCATCCATTTCCTTTGAATAGTGAGAAGACCCACTTTATTAAAAACAAAATATTACTTAACTTTCAGTAGAGCAGTGCCACAGCAAAAAGTTTCTGCCTTCATAATATATATCACTGCAATATTTTATTTACAACAGAATTTGTTCCAGAGATCAGTGAATAAAATCTGCTGTAGGCTAAATACTGATAAATTTTCAGATCTCACCCAGACTAGTTTTAAGATGTTATGTACATTAAATTTTTAATTAAAAAGCAACTCCACTGCCATGTTATAGCTTGAACAGTCCAGAAACTTTAAGAAGTCCAGTAAAAATAGAAAATAATTAACTGCTTCTTTCTCTATTTGCCAGGATTTTTCTCCAGTTAATCTCAAACTTCTCTTTCCTTCCAATTAAATAAATAGGCTCTCACAGTCGAATCTGAAGGAAGTCCTATAACAGCATGTAGCCTCTGGACACCCAAGTCCACAGAAGGCCCCCAGTGACTTCAACACACTTTAAATCAGATCCTAGAAAAGGCTGTGTTGATAGCTAACAGCTTTTTTATTTGCCATGGAGTGGCCCATATGCCACCAGAACTGAAGTACTACTATAAAACAAACAAACAAAACAACCCCAAACAAACAAAACCCCCCCCCAATTTATTTTCACATTTATAATGGATATCATTTTTAATATATTACAGCATTTTTAAAGTTTTTTGTTGTGTTTTTTTTAAGTGACTTATCTAACCTTAATTACTGTAAATACATGTGTAACAATGTGAAGCCTTTACTCCTTGGACTGCTACGGTCAATGTATGTCCCGTTAGCAACTGCAAAGGAGAAGTATTTTCAAGTCAGCACCTGCCTGCCTCAAGGACTTGCATGGAGTTTTTCTCAAAGTCTCATTCCTTTGAAACATAGAAACACATGCTTAACTTCAGAAAGGCAGGCAGTATAGGGGAAGCCAGCAGTAACATTGTATTCAGAATCAAACACATGTTTAAGCATTTTTCCAAAAAGGTAAGTCCAGGGGGACCCTTCTGATATTTCTGGAAGTTATCTGGATGTCCCAGGAACACCGAGTTCTGAAAGAGACCAACCTCAACATTTCTCTCCTTAATTTTCACTTAAGGCTGTCTCTCTCTGCTGATGTCACCATCAACATTAGTGTCAGTGATACAAAATTGTCTTAGTCTCAAAGATTTTCTGGACATGGTGGTGTCCTTTCATGCCATTTTCTGTCCCAACACCTGCTACTGGCTCAGCAGAAATAGTTCATACGGGTATCAGACAATTATTCAACAGAAATCTTGGTAGTAAGAAGATTTCTGAATGTTACTAAAATGCCTCAGGGTAATGTTTAGAGGGATAATTGTGTACCTATTTGTTCCAAAACTACAGTGTTATTCCATGTTCCAAAGTTCACCAAAACAGCATGAAGAGATGTGACTTTTCGTTGGTGCAATGTACCAATCACTCCACAGGCTTTTCAGTATTAGTACTTCATTGTAAAGACATTCTGTTTTCTTAACTAACTTAACCATTCCTACGGAAAAACTGCAGAATAATATGTATCTGTCTCTGAAACTTATCTTAAGAACTGAAATACACTGGAAAATATAAGCAAAAATATGTAAAAACATGGTCCTAACTGTCACAGAAGCCTGATAATATTTTATTGAAGCAGATCTAGAGTTAATCTGAGTCAAGCTTTGCACAAGGATTTACAATAGTGATAGTGCTATGAACAACCTTCAGGTCTGTAAGAAGCAGAAAGTATATTTATTAGTGTTTCTGATATGTGCCTATTCTTGCACTAAGTTCCCACACTTGT
This sequence comes from Chaetura pelagica, assembly GCF_000747805.2. NCBI lineage: Eukaryota > Metazoa > Chordata > Aves > Apodiformes > Apodidae > Chaetura > Chaetura pelagica. The sequence continues at coordinate 977,415 of NW_009952707.1, read as the reverse complement.
ATAGCAATGCTTCCAGAGTGGAATAAATAATATCCATTGCTTCATAACTTCCAGAGTTTAATAAATAAGGGATAATACTTAATCCTCATTTGACTGCATGACACAAGAATCTCATTGGGAACTCTGGTTTGATCTTATTCACTAAGGAGCACATCTGCTCTCCTTAGAGATTAGTGCAAGTTCTTATTCCATGATATTACTCCCTGACTACAGGTAGTCAGAAGGATCCTCTGTACTAACTGTACTGTTTGCATTCAGACACAAAAACTCACTGCTTTGTCCAAGCCAGCACACTGCTCAATTATTTTTTACCCGAAAACGAGGCCCATGAAAGTTAAATAATGCTGTTTTCACAATCTACTTCAACTTCCATAGCATGATGCCCAGATCCACCTCCCTTTCTCATGTTTCATGGTATCAGTTGGCAAGCATATATTCCTGCTATTGTAGGCCACAGCACAATCTTACTCTTCTTCCTTCCATAGTAGCTTAGAAAAACAAAAAGCTACAGCCCACAGATATTATTCATTTCTTTGATTGACTGAAAAGTAAGATACAAGGCACCTAGCACGCCCTGCACCACAGGAGAAAAGAGACTTCTGAAGCAGATGCAAGGACCAGCAATGAAAAACACTAATTAATTAAACAAAAGATAAATTATGGAAAGTAGGGCTAAAAAAACCAAACCAAAAAACAAACAATACAATATGCTGCTTTTCTGAAAGACTGTGCTCAGTTTTAAAAACAGAGCAGTTTTTGCTGAATGTTTAATGAGCTATAGATTGTTCAAGAATTATTCCAGACCATCTGGAGCCTGTTCTGTAGCTTGATCTGGAAACCTCTAGCTCAAAAATAACCCCTGTGGGAAGGCACAGACATACATACCACAACCTCATCAACAAATTTCTGGTATATATTTTAGATAAAAATATGCCATCGTTACCTCCTGGGAAATTTGAGATAAAAAATTAAAAAACAGAATTCCAGTGAAATACTGAAATACTGGAAACAGTTGGAGAAGCAAGGTGTCATTTCTTAAAAGATCAACATAATAAGAGCAAAGTTCAGACCAGAAAATCTGATGAGCAGCTTTAGCTTCTAAACATCAAAAAATGCAGTTATTCAACAATGTCAGATAATCACCATAAAAATAAAGAAGATAAATCTTCCCAGATAAATCTTCTGGGCTTTTACAGGAAGCTTAAAATAAGACTTACAATACCAGCAGAGGAACTGAAGCCCCCATTGCACTGGGGAAAAGAAAAAATGGAGCATCACACAGAAACTGAACAAAAGCTCGACTAAAATAGAACTTGGAATGATGCCATAGTTAATAGCTATAAATACAGAACACACTGTCATATTAAATATGGTCTTTAAATATGGTTTTAAGCAGAAGGGGAAAAAAGAGGCAAGTCTTGACACAGATTTTGCTCACCATCAGCAGCACAAAGAAAACTGAATTCATTCTAGACAGTGACTAATGAAATACGATTTTTTTTATTTTTTTATTTTTTTAAATTATGTTGAATCAGATTAAAGGCTTTCTCCCTGCTTCTGTACTGAGAATGGAATTAACAAGTTGTATCTTGGAACCAGAAACACAAGTTAGGTATGATACTTGAATTACAGTCCAGCTGGTGCAGTATCTCCAAGGCTGACCAGCAAATGATGTTCCAATGATAGTACAAAAAGCCCTTATTAAGCAGCTGACATACAGGCTGTGTAAAAGATCTTTGCTGCTAAGAATCAGAGCAGAACTTTCCAGGGCATATTTTCTGTTCTTTACTAAATATGGTACTCTAGAAATCTGAAGAATGAGTACTGAAAGCATAAGTGTGCTCATTTTGGCATTGGAAAGGGTTTCCAGAAGATAGAGAGATAGAGAGATAGAGAGATAGAGAGATAGAGAGATAGAGAGATAGAGAGATAGAGAGATAGAGAGATAGAGAGATAGAGAGATAGAGAGATAGAGAGATAGAGAGATAGAGAGATAGAGAGATAGAGAGATAGAGAGATAGAGAGATAGAGAGATAGAGAGATAGAGAGATAGAGAGATAGAGAGATAGAGAGATAGAGAGATAGAGAGATAGAGAGATAGAGAGATAGAGAGATAGAGAGATAGAGAGATAGAGAGATAGAGAGATAGAGAGATAGAGAGATAGAGAGATAGAGAGATAGAGAGATAGAGAGATAGAGAGATAGAGAGATAGAGAGATAGAGAGATTTGGCATTGGAAAGGGTTTCCAGAAGAGAGATAGAGAGATAGAGAGATAGAGAGATAGAGAGATAGAGAGATAGAGAGATAGAGAGATAGAGAGATAGAGAGATAGAGAGATAGAGAGATAGAGTGAGCTATAAAATACTAACTAACTGCCTATTTAAAAATGTAATCTGGAAGTCAGAAATGAAGCTTTCCATCCTCTTCTTTCCTATTAGGAAGTGCAACCTGTGCTCACAGCATAGCATAGAGATGTGGGTACATGTTTTCCCATTTTGACTGGGGCTGCATCTGGCTCTGCATATAGTGACATAGAATACTTCAAGCACTAAATACATTTCCTTATAATCTTAGGTATGTTGTGAAGTACAAATGTGGAATTTAGAGATGTTCCAGAACTGGAAAAACTGTTTTCAGTAAAACCTTTTGAAATAGTTGAGAAATTAAGACCCTTATCAAGTATCTCTTCAATGCTTAACATAAATTCCAATAGGAATTGAAGAGTCCTGCCAGCTGAGCTGTGCAGACTCCCAGCAGCTTCTGGTGACGAGCTGGGAATAATTACCTTTGAATATCCCCAGCAGGAATGACCAGAGCTCATGAGTGAGCATGCCAACACTTCTGTTGCACTTCAGGTATCCTGGGAATAGTCACAAGGAAAACACATCCTCACAGTTAAGCAGTGCTCAATGCGGTGTCTGCAGATAGACATGTTCAACAAGGGTGCATAAAGTGACAGCCAGATACTCAAAGGGATTAATCAAGGTTTATTTGCTTTACTGGAGGGCCTGTAGTGATTTTTCTTTTGCATTTTTCTCATTTCTGTACTGTCTTCTGTGGGAATTGCAATTGCTTACTTTGGCCTTCCAGATACCTACTGGAAAGTTTTCATGGTTGGGATGACTTCGGAGAAACAGAAAGCTTCATTCACATGGTAAAAACCTATGACCTTAAAAGTTTACCTGCTGTATCTCACAGATTCAAGGATAAATGCCAGCAGAACTCACCTAGAGCTGCTGCTAGTTTATATTGGCAGTGCAGCCACAAATATGGTGCAAAGGCAGCAAACATTACTCCTTTCCTTCTTAAAAGAGCACCATCATTAAAAAATTCTGAACAGAAAGCTCAAATATTAGAACCAGCTGCATGTTACAAGGGCTCTTGTCACTGGCATTATGAGACACCTTAAAGGAAAACAAGCTGACTGTAATTTTTCCTGCATTCACTGTTTCTCTTCCTGTAGCATGTTCCAGAAATACGTTAATTTTGTAAGACCAAAAAAAGCAATAACATTGGTATACATACAGTATTTAAAGCACTTTTATTTGTTTCAGAAGGAATTGAAATAATTCTACTTCTTTAAAGCTAGCTGCAAAAAAGACAATGCCTACAAATAACATATGGAAAAGAAAACTATGGAAAAAAATGGAGCCTTAGGTTATTTGTTTTTTGACTCACTTTTGAATTTTGGAAGAAACAGTTTAATTGTTTTAGAATTCATGTATCTATCAACATACATTTCTATTTTTGTGAGCTAAAGTAAAAATGATAAATTAATACGGCTTAAAGCTAAAGTAACACTAGGAAAAACTGTTAAGACAGTAAAATAAAAAAACAAACCCTAAGCATCTCTCTCAGAGTGAGGCCAGACATTTTCTTCAGCTGTGTAATTCTCCATCAACTTTTTAAAAATTGATTTCCTATGCTGAAAATGGATTTTGCTTTTAAAAACTTTAGTCTCTGCAAATACGTTCTATTCCAAAAGAAAGAAAAATGCAGGGAGACTAAAAGTTCTCACCCAATAAACAGAAATGTGAAACATGGATGCAAAGATGTCTACATGAGACAAACAATGCTGTTTTACCCACTTAGCAACATCTCTAGCTTTTTTCATTATCCAGATCACAAATAAGCAAAGGCACTATAACAAATCCAGCAACTGGGAACAATTCACAGCAAGTGTTTTACACTAGGAAACATTTAATCTCTCGACAGAGGCCAGTCATGGGATATTTACTTCTTATTCCTAGCACATAAAACTGAGCTTCTACCTAAAACTGTGCCTAGAAAACTATGGAAAAAAATGGAGCCTTAGGTGAGCTTCTACCTAAAACTGTGCCCGTGCTTAGGAAGCTGGAGTAAAAAAATCCCTCCTTTAAAATGCTGGTTGGAATTTACTCCAGCCACTTGTGAATTTAAGTACTTAAAATTGTTCATTAAGGTATACTTCAGCAGAAGAAAATGTCCATTGCTTTCATTAGTTTCTATTAAATCTTATCTATTTACAAATACATCGCTGTGTCTCCTGCAGCTCTGACATACATTGAAAAGGACAAAACTACTCCCATGATCTAAGCTTACACTCTCTTTTTCTGCAATAAAAATAATGGACAAGCAGCCACATAATACAAAGATATAATTCTGCCAAAGGTTCTAGGAATATAAAGCAGAACAAAGCCCTGGGAGCATCATTATAGTTAAGAGCATCTTGGTACTTTTGTGATAAACTCTGCTGTACAGTTCAGGCATGCTAAACTGCAAAGGGCTGCAACTTCTTCAGAAGGACAGGCTAGACGTCAGTCCTTACACACAAGAGGCACAAATAAATCAGATTGTTTGGAACTGAGTGTTAAACAAAGAACATACAGATATTTCAAGGACATGAGCTTTGGAGGGAGGGGGATGCTTCTTTTGGCTGCACACTTCCTGAAAAATGAGTGGTTTTTTTAAATGAAATGTCAGTTGTTCTGTGCAATTATGTCCATACATACTTCTCAGCAGATGGTCAAGGCATCTGTACTGTTTTAAACTTGCTTCAAGATTTTAACAGGTTCACTTGATGGATCTGCATTCTTCCTTCTCCTTTGGCACAAAAATTTCATCACTCCCAGCAATGATTTTACTCAGCAACCCATTGATATGCCACAACTTGACAGCTATACAATTTACTCTTACTAACAGCAGAATTAAAAGCACTTATATCCCATTATACTTTATCAAAGTCTGTCTTGGCCTGAGATTATAGAAGCATTCACATTTTTATTTTTCTGCAAAAGAGAAAATTCAACTTTTCCTTCTTCTAAAAGGATCTAATTTCTGGTGCTTGATTTAAGGACCATCTTTCTTCCGTAAGGCAAGCTGATGCAGACTAGCATCAATGATTGTTTGGTACAGTGCCTTTCATTGCATTCATCATTCTTCAGCATGCACAAAAAATAAGCCCAAGTCCCGAGTGGGACCTTTACAACTAAACAACAGCAGCAAATAAAAACAGACTAAGTTTTTTGCAGAACACGATGATACAGCTCACTAGTGTCAGCAGAGCAGCATGGATTTTCATCAGCAGAAAATCTAATCCTGTGGGTTTAGCCAGTGGATAGCTGCAGGACTGTGTGTTCAGTGGGCTAAATAACACTGACAGTACTTTTGGTTCATTCTGTGCTGCAAAGGACAGTCTTGCAGGAGACATCTTCACTCTCTAGGCTCACTGTATTTTGAAATAAAGTAAAAATGGAACTGCAAGAAATAGACTATCACTCAGAAACAATTTTTATTTTCCTGTTTCAATGATTGATATATAAAAAGGGGTTGTATCCTGGGAAAATTTCTCCCATTTAAGCTTAGCACTCTCTCAGCACTCTTTGTTTTAAAGATATAATCCAAACCCTACTGAATTTAACAGAGTTTTCCATTGACCTCAACAATCTTTGAATCAGACCTGTAAATTAGATGCTGATCCCTTTCATAGTGTGCATTGGATTTATGTTCTCTACAGGGTATCCTTGCAAAATTAGGACATTGTGAGCTCAGTGTTTTATGCATTGTAAAATAACTGCCAACACATAGTGCAAACTATGCTGTTCATTTGAGCGTATCCTTGAACCTGTAGTTATTTGTCTACTTAATTCCACTTTAACTGACCCCTCACCCCTGTCTATGCTTCCTTCATCACAGTAGTTCTAGGCCAGCTGTCTTTCTGTTGGGGTATGAAGCTCAGACACAAGAGAGGAAAAAGAACTATTTGGCCATGTAGTCTTGGATTAATAATTTAAAATGTAGTTTTAGCATTTTTTCCTTCTATTATATGAAAGGAAGCAAAAGATGAATAGTTAGTAATAGGCACTCTTGACTACTACAATATGGAACATCTAGTTAATATTTAAAGAATATACACATTCATATACAGAGAGAAAAAAATGTTTGAAGTTTAACTGAATTTCTCCCTACATCTCCACAGTTCAGTCTTAAACTCAATTTATATCATACTCCATGATATCCAACTCGCTTCAAACTGAAGTGTCTCTTCAAGCATGTGACATAACAGCCCCTCAGCTTTACCACTCAGATACTTATTTAAGCAAGTACTCCAAACCCACTGATTTTCACAGAGTTAACATTCCTGCTTTATGATCAGCTTCCAAAGAGCAGACGTTCATTGCTTCCAGTTTTCCTCCTTGTATGGACAGCTCCCGTTTTCCACACTTAATCACACCTTTGTGGATTAATTGCCCTTCAACTCAAACCCTGGTTCCTCTCTCCAACAATAGAAGCTCAAACCTTCCCAGGTTGGTCTGTCCCACCTGAAACAATTAACTGGTAGCCAGAAGACTGAAAATATAAATTTACAATGTGTTTAATAATCTATTTGTAGCAGGTCCCTTTCCAAATATTCTTTAAGTAACACAAGTTTTAAACCAAACACTGATGACTTCTTTAAGTTTTTCTTACATGGGTCACTGCCCACGAACTATTAAAAAGTAACCCATCCAATTTATTCTGAATGAGCCTTGGCAAACAGGCAGTAACACTCAAAAATCTCACGGAATGCCAGAGGCTCTTTTCCATTTCCTGCATTTGGTACATTTCACACCTTCCAGAAAATGCTTTTTAAAGCATAGGACACCACCTCAAATTGTTTTATCAGGAGCCAACCATTCAGAGACTGGAACTTTAGTGCCAGAATTCTGCAACCAACAACTCATAAGCCAGGAAATCTGAACTAAATAATTCACTCAGTAACAGTGTTAACTTTAGCAAGTGCACAAACTCACCAGAATCCAGACAGGAATTGTTTGCAAATCACCATGGTAACCATGTACCAAGGCCAGCTATCAAAACTCATACCTCCCCACTAGATGACTTATTTTGCAGTAATAAAAAGAATATCAACAATACTCTCCCTAGTCCCCTTTTAATTCTGAAACAGATTTCATTACTATGCTTTGAAAATAATATGTAGCCTGGTTGTGTTTTTTTGGTTGTGGGTTGTGTGTTGTGGTTTTTTTTTGTTGTTGTATTGGGTTTTTTTAATTTCTCTTTCTGTACCTATTTGATATAGTGAAGAGCTTTCTGCATAGTCCCTGTATAGATCAGAAACAGGCCAAGCCTGCTCTCATTACTATTAATAAAAGTCTTGCAATTCACTTCAAGAGGGAAGAGAATCAAGCCCTGGAGACAGTGGTAGCATGTAGATAAGCACAATAATATTTATTTCACCTTCACTCATTTTAACCTCCTCAGAGTTTTAAATTTATGAGCAACAGTGTCTGTTCCTCTCAAAGAGGTTTTGCAAATGCACAGCATTAATCTGCCACTTGATTTTCCACTTGAGCTGGTATACACATTGAGGCAAAAAGAAGCAGTAAGGTATGCTGTTAATGATTCCCACTGATAAATCCATACATATTTTACATTGGAGTGTGATCCCTACACAGATTAGGCTCCTATTCCCACAAAATCTGATTTGCATCTAGTTGGCTTACTTCCAGATGGTGACCAGAAAGTGCACCAGAGAGACTTACAGAAGACACTCTCAACATTATAATAGTCTCAATATGGCTTTTGGATTTATGACCAAATCATCCCATTAGTATACAGCTCTATTGTAATACAACTACAGGTGTAATTATGTGAGGTAAAGGCTACTCTTCTGCAAGGACAGCTGTATAGCACTAGCACTTTATTCTTACCTGATTCAGCATATGTTATTTTATTGATATATTTTGAAATAGGAAACAAGAAAATTTTCTGTGTCACATCACAGTATACATTAAACATCTGCCACACATTTTTTCGGATGAGTCTTCTTGCTTGGAGCTCTACCTTATAAATACTTTTGCTGTAGTCATTTATTACAAAAAGTATTTCTATGATACTATTTTTTTTTCTAACGTCACATCAGAAAGGATGAAAGCAATAAAACTGGTTCAAGAATATCATCCTTTTCTGCATCTATACACAGTACCTATATTTGCTGCAAGCTGCACTTTCAAAACATATTATAGTTCTTTTAGTTCAAGCGTGTATTAATGCTCAGGTATAGTTTTTGCAAGGGAAATGTCTGAGAAATGTTTGACTCTCTCCTGCCCCTAATCCACCTCTTCTGATGAGGCTGAAGAAAACAGCTTCCATCTTCCTATGTTCGCTCTCAGGTGGACTCCATGCTCCCTGGCAGTAGGACTGCAGCTTGGCTTTGCCTTTCCACCATTTCAGCAAGTATTCAACACTTGCTTCGGCAGTCTCTGCTCTCACATCATATGCCTGCAAATTCACGCAAGACCCAAGAATTTGGTCCTAAACTTCTGTCAATGCAGGTGTTAGTTTGTATTACTGGTGCCTAATGGGCTCTTCCTTCTGGCTGCTCGTTAGTTCCTCAGCTCCTGAGTATCCCTAGTTCCTTTCTTTCCCAATGGTACACATCAATACTTACCTAACAGACATGTGAGGTAATGTTTTTGTCGTTGCAAGTATATTACTGACCAAAAGCATCCTGTGTAAATATATTTTATGTTAAGATGGGCCCCTCTGGGCCACTTCTGTGCCAGCCAGTGACTGGCAGTTTACCCTCATGCTAGATCAGACTGCAATCATTCAAAGTTCTAGCTCCCTCTTTAAGTCTGCCAGTTCATTACAGAGAAGCTCACTAATTCTCAGGTTCCAGGCATCCCTTTCAACAAAAATTACTGTGTCTTAACTGCAGTGAAGTCAGTTATACCTAATCTGCAACACAGGCTCTTCCTGTTCATTTTGTCCTTTTTCCTCGGTCTGGAAACGAATCAATGTTTATCATTTTTAGTGATCAAGTATCCTGTTTTTGTGATCAAGAACCCCATTTTACTAAGTACCAAGCTCATATTTGCTGGTTATCAACTAAACCTCGTTCTCTTATTTAGTTTTGGAGCTGAGATGTTTTTAGTGCTGCAGGAAGCCAGAGCACCATTAGGATTTCATGTCATGCAAGAATAAATCCAGCTTTGTGCCTCGTTCAGAGCTGCATGACAGAGGTAGTCTCTCCTATTCATTGTCTCAGCACACTCCCTGAACAAATCCATCTTCACATTAGAAGTTTAACATATCATACTATTTATAACTTTCAAAAGATAAAGAATCCAAAGCGTAAAAATATAAATAGAATTGCTGAAAGCAGAGAACAACAAAATAGTTCCTTCCCCCATTCATGCCTAATTGCAGTACGCTTGAATGTAGCAACACTGGTATTAACCTCTATCAAACGTTTTGTAACCTCTTCTCCAACATTCTAATATCACCTTACATCTAAAAAATTAACTCCATACTGACAGAGAAATTAACATAACTTTAAGCCATTCATCAATAGTCACACAATCCCTTGTCTTAACTAATGAGACATTTTTTACCAATTATGTAATGTTCAATGTCCTAATGTTCCCATATCTTAACAGTAGCATATTCAGAAAGTAATTCATACTCAGTTAGCTCAAAGCTTTCACATTTGCATATCAATCTTTGCTGTCTAAATCAGACAGAAACGTATTTTAAAGGCTGAGTGCTTTGATCTTCTTGAAAAGTGAAAATCTTAGGACTATTAGATTTTGAGAACCTTTTGGGCAATACTTTAAAGATCACTGATCCTAATATATTTTCTCCCTAGAACTCTAGTTCCTTTGCTGAGAAATCTACCTTTTAACAGCTCGATTCTATTACTGGTGCAATCCTATAAACCAGATTGAGGGGGTACAGCCTATAGTATTATATAGCAAAGAAATACTCTAAAATGACAGGATTTTTCAAAGCAAAATTTTAAATACATTCAGAATTAAAGCATTATATTGATTTTGCTGCTTGTATGGCTGTGACAGAGACATTTCCTAGCAGAAAAGGGGTGTAAATAATGGCAAAGACTATCTTGATCATTGAGTTGAGTTTTCCCTGAAGTCCTAAGTCCTATGTAGTGTATATTAAACTAAAATTTAACATCAACACCCTTCTGCCCATACGTACATACATACACAGCAGCTGAAAACACTCACAGCCTGTAATGTATATCTTTAGTATAAAAGATGAAAAAACCCAAAACAAACCCAACCCTTCAGACATTACACAGAAATAAAGAATAAGCACATTTAGCAGCACTATCAGTCTGGCACTGTCAGGAAGTTACAGTGATGAAGTTGAACTAAGCCCAGGAAGTGAACTTTACTCCATAAAACAGAAGAGCACAGAAAAATAAAAATCCCAACAGTTTCTGCCAGCACAAACAAGAATGAGGGGCAGGGGAGAAGAGACTTACTCCTCTCAAATTTGGCAACTGCAAGCCGGATGGCTTTGCCAAGCATGAGAGGAAATCATAAACAGGATCCTGAAAATTGCATATAGGAGTGACAGTATAGCATGTTCAGGCTTCCACCTTTAGTTCCCAGCAAAGATAAAATAAATAAACAACAGATGTAATTATGGTGGGGAAAAAAAAAATTTAAAAGCATGAGGGAGAGACAGGTGAAAGAATTCTACCTTCAGGTAACGAGTAGCAATCCTCAACAGACAACTGATTAGAAACAAAATTCAGTTTAATAACTCTTTCTAATCCATTTCAAATATTCAAGATCCTAGCCAGTCATATAATTCCTTCCTTGAATTTATCAAGATCCATTTTCAAATTCTGTGCTCCTTAGCCTTTTGCTCTATTTCAAAGTTAATTTCTTAACTTCAGTTCTTCTGGTTACAAATTCAGTACTGGTGCTGAAATAGCAGTGAAAACATTGCATAGATCACAAAATCACAGCTCTTTCATCCCTACTAATGGATTAGTTTAAGAACACTCAATAGCACAGAATATTGGAAAGCTATCATTGTATTTCAAAGTAACAAGCAGCATTCCATTACTATCAAAATTTCACACAATTTCCAAACACTGGGTGACAGGATTATAAATGTTATCTGGAACAGTGCTTTAAAAAGGAACCTCAGAAAGTACAAGATGTTATATAGAAAATTGGGGTAAGAAAGCTAAGCAAAACTCCTACCCAAGGAACTCACTGGTTGCCTTTTCCAGACAACAATCCAATCCAAAATAAAAACAAACTCTCTTATAATCTCTTCTCCACCAAACCAACCAGACACATCTTTTAAGCCTGATTTCTTCACCTAAAGAGAGGTCAGTTTTATCTTAGTTTTTCAGCCTCATTGTTTTATGCTAGCTGTACCCTAAGTTGTAATGTTGCTTCTCATTTCCTGTTTCCAAAACAAACAGAAAATTAGGTTCTCAGTACATATTTCAAGACCTCTCTTTCTTTTCTGCCAAAAATAACTTGTTTTAGTGAGCTTACTGGAATCATCACAATGCTCAGATTTAGCAAGGCTCTGTTTTTATAGACTGTTTAAACAATATATTTGATAGTGTCCCATCTGCAGCCATTCTGAACCAAAACAGAAATATTCACATGATCTTTCTTAAGCTACTGTCTTCACAGTTAGGAATGTGAACTCTTTATAAAATAATCCACATAGCACTTCCTTCAGAGCACCTTCACAGTCCATTTCAAATGCTTAACAAATACCATCCTATTCAACCATAGCTAGAAGACAAGATTTGCCATGAAAGCAGAATGTAGTCTGCAAAGTCTTTATTAATTTTTATACAAATGAAAAAGAACTAATTATATTTTGGGTTCCAGCACTGAATTTCTGGCTAGTCAATTGGTATATTTCTTCTCCCACAAATGGAACAAATCTGAACTGTGCATCAAAACAACATACTTTAAGGCCATTGAGCAGCACATTTCAGAGCTGACCTCACAGAGTAACATGGAAAACACATGGAAACTGTGTCTCCAGAAACATTTGGGGCTGTTTAGTCTTGAGAAGACTAAGAGGGGGCTTATTAATGTCTATAAATATCTGAAGGGTGGATGTCAAGAATGGGACAGTCTCCTTTCAGTGGTGCCTTGTGATAGGCCAAGGAGAAATGGCATCAAGTTACAACACAGGAAGTTCTACCTCAACATGGGGAAAAACTTATTTACTGTAAGGGTTACACAGCACTGGAACAGGCTGCCCAAAGAGGTTGTGGAATCTCCTCCACTGGAGGCTTTCAAGACCTATCTGGATGTGTTCCTGTGTGATCTGCCTTAGGTGTTCCTGCTGCAGCAGGGGGGCTGGACTCAATCTTCAGAGGTCCCTTCCAACCCCTATAATAGGACTCTATAATTAAATGGTTAAAGTTTCTCCTTCTTCTCAGACTAGAATTACAAATGCACTTCCTGCATATGTAGCTCAGCTCTGTATCTTGCAGAGGTTTTCAGAGCCTACATCTTGTTTTAGTTTAATAACATTAGCTTAGTTAATATGCTAAAGGGAGTTGAAAAACTGAAACAGAAAGATGTGTCACAACTGTTCCTCTCTATGCTAGCTCCCTCTCTCTGTACTAAAACCAACCCCTTCCCACCATTTCCAAGTGCACCCAACCACAGGGTTGGATACTTCAGACACAAATACCAGCAGGAGAATCCCAGATGACAGGACTGGGAGAGCAAACAATAATTGTTAACCATGAGTAAGCAGAGATTAGTCCTGGAGAAAACCAGAGGCCATCCTACAGCTACACTGCAGGAATGGATTCATTGGAAATCAAAACACAGTAAAAGCAGAAGTGATATCTACAAATGTACACATGAAAGAATGCAGTCTGGAACTGTTGGATGGTACATTATTGTAGGTGCTTCTCTTAATCCATGAACACTCTTTAGATTTATCTGGCCTCTTCTACTTTAGGCATAGAAGTCTTCATGTGAAACTCTAGCGTGTTGTCCTTTGAGCAGACAGTAAGAATTTTTATGAGACTATGGTCTATTACAGTCTTTCTGGGGATAACACAGAGCATAACGTTATTTATTCTTACACAGAATAATTATAACAGCTTTGCTTATTCTCTCCCTTCTGTGCCTTAACTCCCTATAGCTCCTTTTCATTCACATTCACAGCTCCATGACTATTCTGTTTGCTCTTTTTGGTACAAATACTCCCAGTTGTTTCAGCTTTTAAGCTTTATACTCTTGCACAGAGCTTTGAAAAAGCAATGAAGAGACAACTGCCCTAGGACACTGTAAGGCACATTCTTTTTTTAGCCTACTTCATCTGAAGTGTTAGGATATTGTCAGATGCTTTATCTCAATTTTGTCACCTACAAGAAAATTCATTGCAAGTATCTTTCAGTGACAGGTCTTTTATAATCTAGGATTTCTGGAACAGCCCAACTGTAAACAATTAATCCATTGCATTCAAATGTACAACTTCTGCTCCAAATCTGCTGAGAAACCTCCTATGATTCCTTAATATGTTGTTTCCACATAGGCCTGCACACAAACTGAGCAAAATAATATGCCTTCTGCTAGGATTGTATGGAGTCCCAAAAGGCCTATATGAATTCTGGAATGCTAAGACTTCTTTTGGCTGAATTTACACTTTAAAGACTGAAAGCTTCCTAAATCTTCCTGTGCCTTCACACCTCTGCCCACATTCCCGAATGCTTCCTAATATTCTCAAAAAAAACACATCTTTTTTCCAATCACATATTCCCACATATTCTGTCTACTGTTTTCATTACTCATGATCCATGCAGACACTTCTGCCTTCATCCTGCCTTTCTCCAGGTTTAATCTTTTAGCCACAAACTCCCTTATTACTTCTAATTTATCTTATTTTTTATTCTAAGACCCTTTAGGTTCTTTTCCAGTATCTCTCAATTTACAGTTATTTGCAATTAATCTGTATTTTCTTCTCTTTTATACACTTTCTTCAACTATGGAACTGAATGTATGTATCTACAATCTTTCACCTGTCAAGTGTAATGAACTATAAATATGTATTTAATATATAGTTTTAGGACATATAATTTTAATACATAAAATATACCATTTCTAAACTTAAAACTGTCTCTTGTTATGGCTCTGATACAGAAATGTACGCACTGTAAAGAAGTTAGTCTATTAAGAAGGCTTAATTCTGCTGTATGAAATAACTGCTTTTATTTCCTGAAAACCTCTTCCACAATCTACAAACCTCAGTTTACTTACTTTGTTATGAATTATTCCTAAATAAATAGCCCAAAGATCTCAGGACTTAATGAGGAGAATTTACTTCATACAAGTTTTTTGGAAGTAAAGAAGCCAAACTGTTACTCAGAGCATTTTGTCTTGCTGTCCTCTGTTAAAACCATCTCATGTTGTATCTGAAAATGGTTTTTGAAGTAGCTCATGTAGTACATAGATACCAAGCCCTTTGCTTTAGCAAATCACAAGATTTTACTCTTCAGCACATCTCTCATTTCAGCTGTCTTGAATTAGAATTATTCTTTTTTATATGATTAATTTAGATATTCTTCTACATGAACAGCCTATGCTTAAATGCATTTTACCTTACTACTATTGAGTTTAGGTTTTGTTTTATTCCTCCAAATGATATAATATTACCAAATTTCATCTTAACATCTTTTTATGCGTAAAGCATAAAAATTATTTATTGTGCTACCCCCTAGGTAAGCCAATGTAATAGACAATGCTTAGGACTAGGTAATATTTATTGTACTTACAACATATATTACTGAAAAAAACATATATACCAAAAGGAACAGATACTAATCTCAAGCATGCCTGTATAAGATGCTTGTACACAATAGATCATGTTACTCCGACATTTTCCTCCTTTAAATCTATCCACATCTGCTGTAGCAGAAAGAAAAAGTGGAACATGGCCCAACGACTACTTCTAATAAATCCTTTCATTTATTAGCAGAGACATTGTTATTCATAATACAACATATGGTTGTCTAATTATGTTTTTGAACAAAAGTATTAATGACATTTTTAAATGGATATGTAGGTATATGGCCAAAGTTGTTGGGTTTTTTACACATTTGCATTATATAATGGTCAGAAACCGATAAAAATTTTGGAGTTTCAGTACAATTTATTTGCAGTAAAATACAAGCTAAATGCATATCCATCCAATGATTTTGAGCAGTACTCAGCTACTGAAATGCATTTTTAGGAACATTACAAGGTAACATATGCTTTTGAAGAGTTTATTTTCTAATGGTGGATTTTTATTGGGATCTGAACCAAGTGAAATTTACATGCTTATCTCTGCCTATCTTTGTAATGTCAACATAAATTCTTAAAGCATGGAGGAGTACAATAGGAATTTAAAGAGCATTTCAGTGTTTCTGATTATATTCAAGTGTATTTTTGCAAATTCATTATGGAGGTGAGCTGTTGAAAAAGGAGTTGCTCCTAAGCTCTTTGTATATTACCTCTTGTCATTTTTGGTCAATCAACTTGGCTTGCAAGAGTGGCAAACAACTACAAAGCTATACTGCAAAAATTGCATATATGGATAGTAATATAAACTTTGATTAATATAATTCTAGGACTGCAAATAAATAAGCTATACTAAAAATGAGAATAATACAAAAAATTAGCATTTCATTAAACCACATGGGTTTATATACTCTGTTACATGCTTTTCTGTTATGTTCTCTGAATAACATTACTTTTTTTTCTGTATTTTTGTAATTTGTATTAAGTATGTGTGAAAAGTACTGACCTTTGAGTCCTTACAAATTAAATATTCTATTTGTTTGTGTGTCAGGTAGACACAAATGCTTATGGAATTAACAAGATGTGATAAAGGCTATAACATACATTTTAGTTTTTCTCTGACAAGTGCCATTACAAATGTTAAGAGTACCTCATTCACCAGTGTCTTTCAAGCATGCTTCTAAATAGCCATGAAAAACACAGTAAAAGCCAAACACATTTTAAATACTTTCTAAAAAAATTAAACTGACTTAAACATGAACATCGATACTTCTAGAAAAAAAAGATCACACATACGGTCACTGCTGATTTAACCACTAAGACCCATTTATAACAAGCATTTTTATCCACTAGGAAGAGGGTAATTTAGTACAGTCCTCTAGAAAATAGCTTCTGACTTCTAATGGTGTGGGTTACATTCAAATGTGATCAATCTTGCCTTTCATCACCAATAACCTCAATTATTTAGTTTCCTTAAACAATCTCTCTTAATTTTCTGCTACAAGCCAGCCCTTGAATTATATTCCTCTTTAAAGCAGAATGTCTTTCAATTTCCTTTGAAAGCGGATAAGCCAGACTTGTTCTACTGCCAGGATGAGTAAGTGAAGAGTCAAGCAGCAGAGGCCTCATGGCGAATATCACAGGCTTTATGTGACCAGCAGGTTAGATTCATGCTCTCTTTCTTTTTTAACCAAAGAGAGCTGGAATGATGGAGGTGTGCTGACCTGCAGGAGCCAAAACAACTTCCAGTATGTGAACCTGCTTTTCTGAAGCTCTCATACATTCCTATCTATGTGTTCCCATTAATTTCTTACAATATCCCAGAAGTTGTTCAAGTGGTGTCACTGGCCACTATAAATGAAGATACCATCATGTACCTTTCTTCTGTTTACTTAGGCCCTATGCTGGGGTAGGAAGGAAAGAGCAGAATTCAGCATGCTTTATCACACAAGGACCTGACGTCCTTCTCTTAATACCATTATGTCAATGGCCTTCTTCCTTCTGCAATTTTAGAAAATGTGTTCAAAGCCACAAATGTAAATGATGGTAAATCAGATTTTGGGAGGCTGTACTGTGAATTGCTGAAGATTAGCAGAACCGCACCAATAAAAATCTCTAGGTACCCTAAAGAAGAAATTGAATACTCAATACATTCCAATTTGGGAAAGTATAAAGATATGAATTTTAACATCTCTAAACATTAAGTCAAACGAGTTTAAGCTGTTAGTAGAGACTTACACTTGCAGACTAAAGCTACCTTATTCCAAGAAGTGCAAACTAAATGACTACCTTTTAGTAAAAACACATCATGTTTCACTTTCAGAAATTTAGAGAAAGGCAAGCTTTTTTTTTTTTTGGTGCTCAGCAAAAAATCTTCAAGAAAATTAAAATGCAAGACTTTAAATCTTGTTGTTGTTGTTAAAATATTGTAATGCATCATTCAGTATTTTCTTGAAATACTGAATTGCCACTCAGGACTGCAAAATATATTTCCTTCAGTGCTTCTAAGCATAAAAGAGACATTTCTCCAGGCAATCATGGAAAATGCTTCCCTGATTTAAAAATGAAAATGGTCTTGTTAGCATTATTGCAAAGTGAAATAGCTGAACAGTTATAAAAATGGCCACATGAATTAGAAAATACTCTCCATCAGTTCACAACATGCTGTAAAATAAGAATCACAGGCAAAAAAATAATTAAAAGAAAAAAAAAACAAACATCTATATTCTTGGGAAGCTCAGTTGCACCCAAGACAGCACAGTGGGAATTCCTGTATTTTCAAGCTTTTTATTCCTTATGAGTAAGGCCAACTTGGCAGATCTGGTTTTTGAATCAGAAATAAGCTTGACCTAATTACTCTAGAAGTCAATCAGTGCTGCCCTGAAATCAAATAAAGAGATTGCATGGAGGTAACTGAGTGTCGATGCTTCTAAAGGTTCAAACAGCAGCTCTTTCTCATATAGGAAACAGAACTTTAAAAATCCAAAATTACATTGTTCACCTTTATTGTTTGCTGTTCTTATCTCCTTACAGGACTTACCCTAAAATTCTGACTCAGCCATTGACTTCAGAGGATCAAGCCCTGAAAGAATAAAATGACTCAGTGGGCAAGAAGGAAAATGAAAATGACTGTCAATTGTTTCTGCTCAGTGCAACTGAAACAATCAAATTCCAGGTTTGCAGCTGAAGTTTCAGAAATGAATCTACAGCATTAATTGCAGTCACTATAATAATGACAAAGAATCCAAATAATGACATATATTCAATACAATTCACAAAACTCATTACAGTCCTGATAATTAATTTTCATCACAAATCCTGCAAACATGGCAGCAAATGAATGAAACTCATCCAGTCTGTGACTGATGTTGATATGTAAATTCAGATAACACAAATGAACACATCTGTCAGAGTTGCTCTCAAATATCGGATAAGATGGAAATAAGAAAACTTCAAGAATCCTGAATGGTGCAGACAATTTTATTCCCTGAAGCAATGCTGCCATCTTCCGAGGGAAATGCTTACACCAACGTTACAGTTTTCTAGATTAGGGGTTTATGAGAGACAGAACTGGAAACAGCTGAACGAACATTTATTTGCTCTCCCTCTTTCTGTCTGAAAACACGGTGCAGAGGACAAGCAATACTGTCCAAGAACTAAGAATGTTTAAATGTAAGCTCTGTCTTGGTTTAATTCGGTAGTAAGCAGAACATTCAGCATTGTAGTGGTAATTTCAAAACTGAACTTGCTTTTCATGTGAAATTGAAAGCAAAGGAACTACAAGCAGCCCATGCTAGAAGTTGGTGAATTCCACTTCCTTTCTTTTAGCTTTCACTGTGCAACTGGTATTTTGTGTTGCCATATTGGAAATTCCAAGAAACATAATTTAAAATGGATTTCACAAGGTCAAATGTTTTAACTTGGTTCTCAAAGTCACATTGATCCATCCTTGACATTAGGGATGAAGGGACAGAGTGCATTTTAAGGGAACAAAGACTTTTCTTAAATCAGTGAACAATTAGCAGGCTATTGTGTACAGACAGATATTTTCCCTTGTGTTTTCTTACCAGGAACTCAGGAGAGTCTCCTAACATCCATCCTCTATACTCTGTCTCTAATTCCTATGCACACAGAGAGATTTAAAGCTAAGAACCATCTACTGGGACTGAATGTAATAGTATGGGCTGAAGAAACACCAACTGCTATTAAATCTAGAAAGAAATTTTCTAACAATGTTTTC
>NW_009952707.1:942015-958061 GCF_000747805.2 Chaetura pelagica | reverse complement strand
CTCTTTTGAAAACAAAGTTTTTATATGACAAAAGTATTTTTACTTCACCTTCGTGAATGAAATACTTCAATCTTCTATTTTCATGTTTAAAATGTGCAATGCGGAAAATAAATTATTTTAATGTTTCATGTTATCAAAGTGAAAGTAAGAAGAAAATATATAGTATCACAATGACCATGTGCCAGATATTCTGCATGCAGATCAACTTTCACCTGAGAATGCTGAAAATCTCCTAAAATTAATGTTATTAGCCTGCCTAAAGGTTTCCTGTGTTGAAAGAAAAAAAAAACACACACGCTTCGCTCTTCCTGGTTGCAAAAATGGTTAACGCATGCATCCTGTGAGCTAAGAGTACCTTTTTATACTTCCTTGATCCTGCAGAAGGACAGGCAGAGGAGGGAAAATTCTACCCTAAGCTTTGAAAAGAAAAGTTCTTTGCTGGGAAACTAAGCCAGAAAATCTAGCCCTATCTAATTAGAAAATGTTTTTGTTGTTTGAATTAACAGCAGGATCTGCTCTCAGTAATTACTTGAAAGTACACTGAATCAAGAGACACATTCTAACCACTTCTCTATAAAACACATGGCCTTCTATTCACTACAATGTCACGTAATGTTTTTAATTCAAGATAGTTAAGGTGTCTGGAGTCTCCAAATTCTGTACTGTTATTTATTCAATCTGAAACTACTGCCTGAAAAAATATGTTTAAGGTGAGATTAGAATATGCTGTATTACTCCTCCCTCTGCAAAGTCATCTTAGATTCATGTGTATTAGCCTCTGAATCCTTTGATGCTCTGCATCACCATTTTAATTCCTGTAAATATGAATGCTTTTGGCCTAAGAAAAGAACATGTATGGCAAGAGAGGAGGAATGATGTGACAAGCATACATGAATTTACCCACCTCTGCAAACAAAAACTGCTCACTGTATTTTCTGATACTGGTTAGTCAGCTGACAATTTGAGATTTAGTCTTTGCTGGAATCTGAGAACTCTTAAAAAAATTTACCCAGAAGTATGTCTTTCACTAACAAAGCAACATTGCATTGGCAGTCCCTTTAAATTTCAAGAGGGTTTGGTTTTGATGTGTTTCATCTGTATATCTCACTGCTAAATGCTAGTCTGCCCTTGTACACTTTGCCTCTCCTACACACTTGAGCTTACTTTGCTTTCTTGAACCTATTTTTAAAAAATCAGAAGCATTAGAACTGTGAGGTACAGCAGACATGTTTGCATGGGTGTGATGTCTTAAAAAGTACAAGATCTCCGTTACACTACATGAATTCTCATAGCTGAGCAGAGCAGTCTACTGATAATCCTGTCTTTAGAAGTAGTGGGATCTGCATAAACCCTTCAAAGGAAGGGATAATTGCAGTAGAATCTGAGTAATAGAAATAGTCAAATGAGGAGGAATTGAAGAAAAAAAAAATCAAAGTTAATGATCTAAAACATAGGCTTTATCTTTTTTGACTTTTCAGAGATTTTCTATTGATAGAGAAGGACACAAAAAAAATAAATACACCTCTTACAGTGCAGTGCAAACTAAGAATGTCAGTGCTTTAATACCTTTGTAGTTAGTTTTCTACCAGTTCAAGACATGAAAAAAAAAAAGAAAAGTCTGAGTCCCTGAGTTCCTCTGAGATGATCTGAGCTTCCTACATGTATTTCCAAGTCAGAACCACCTTTTTTTTTTGGCAAGCAGTGAAAATTCACAACTCTATTTGAAGTCAAAAGGGGCTGAAAAGACTAAGTAACTTTCAGTGTTACAAAATCCTATTATTTTTTTCTTCAAAGCCTTTTTTTTTTTTTTAATTATTTCGAAGGATTTTAAGTTACATCTGCCTGTTCACTGGGGAGATCTACAAAAACATCTACAGGCTGAGTTTAGCCAAGTATCCAGCACACCTGCAGTAAGAAACAACCATCATCAGCCTCTGTATCTATCAGGAATATTCAGATGTTAACTGGCTGTTTATTATAAGTAGACTTCTTTATGATCAGCAAAATGAAAAAATAACTTTGTGAAACTGGAGGAATTCTTACTACAAAACTATTTAGCAAGTGCATGTTTTAAAGCACTTTTTTAGTAAGGAAATTCTGCAATTTAAAATATCCATATAAATTAAGATACCGCTCCTCACTTATCCAAAATCATGACTAAATATCACTCAACCTATCCCAACAGATTCACAGAATGCATTTTGAAAATAACGTAGTAAGAATTTTCCATACATCTGTTATCTAATGCTTGTGCCTATTGAAACTACATTTAGAGATTTATATGGTAAGGAACTCAGAATTCTAAGAAGAACCTCCACAAGAGTTTCTGAAATTACTTATTGAATCAAAAGGTAAGGATTCTGATCTATTCAGGGTATAGTTGGTCTTCCCTCAAAGAAATATATAGTTTAACATATTGCAAACATCAAGTAAAGAATGACTGCTTGCCTAAACTGAGGTTTTTAAGGAGATCTTCTCTTATAGAACCCTTAGCTTGTCTACAATTGTTAATGCTATGCACAATCAATATCACTGCTATAAAGAATACTACCTGCCCAAGATGAGATTTAAGAAAAATAACACATCAAAGAAAGTACAAATGAAAGTTAAAAAATCCCAAAAGATAATTTATATTTTTGACCACTAGGCTGCTCAGCAACATTGATTCCTAGAACAAATGACCTGGACTTGAACTATGCTTCATACTTCAAGCTTGTACTACAATATTGAACTACTTTCTCTTATTAATTTCTTCTTTGGTTACCACTCCTGGCTGCAGAACATATTTCTGCACAGCTAGTAAATATTTGAGTAAACACAATGAAATAATCACAGAGGACTCAAAAACTGTTTAAAGTTTTTGTCACAGAAGCAAAAGAAAAAGGAATCCCACATAACTGAGTTTTGGGGACTGTAGGATACCACTTGCAGCACTTAACCCTAACAGTAGGGAATCTGCAGATAGTGCAACCCATCCAACAGAAGGTCTACAGAACAAATCAGTGGTGCTGAAGACCTTGCATCCACACACAATATGCATTTGAAGAGACTGCTCAAGACATGAGCCAAACAACAGTAAACAGGAATAACTAGACCAGGATAGAGATTTACTACAAAAGCACATTCCTGATCTGCACTAAAACATACATGGCCCCTGTATATTTTAGATATTTAGAAATCGGGGTATAGGAAGAAATGATTATACAAATGGTCTTTACAATACTCTTGTTCAGTTCCTCTATCTGGTTCAGTCCCAGTAGACTTAGGTGGGAACATGTAAGTGACTTCATGTTTATGAGACCATCTGGATGGTCCTTTGCTTTTAACAGAGATCACATCCTTCTAACTGCACACTTCAAAGTGCTACCAAATTAGTTGCAAAGCCCCTATAAAAATATGAGGAATAAATAAGCAGTCCTTTCAATAAGGCTGGAGCACCAAGCTTTTCAGGAATAGTTTAATGACTACTTACAAAAACTATGAGAGGAATAAATCCTCATTACATCACCTAAACATCCAAATTTCAGCATGTTAAGTGTTAATTGAACAAAGGAAGAATTTCTACTCTGAAAATGTTGCTATATAAGAAATAGAAACTACTATCTCTACATAAGAACTCTATCCAAAGTAGATAAAAAATAGCAAACAGGTAAGTTGGCACAGTGGATATGAGTGGACATGTAGAAATTTAAGAATGCCTGAGCCTTTTCTGAGCTCTGATAGTAACTTTCCTAAATTTAAAAATACTTTCTCTTGCTTCCCCTATTTCCTGTACGTTATCTTCAACTTACATGTTTATTTAGGAACACTTCTGCCATCAGTGCTTAACCATTTATGCTCAACTTGTTAACAAATCTCACTTCCACTGCTGGCAGTGATGGATGTTAACCCCTTCCAGTATGGCCTTGCCACTTCAGGTGCTCTTACTCCATTTTAAATAGTAAAAGGCTTATCTGTTCAGCCAAAAAAACATCTAGTTTACTGGACATAGCAAGTTTGTACCACGAGGTGATTACAGAAGCTTGTACTTTGGCCCTGGTGACTACGCTATTCCAGGTATCCTATACTCCTTCTAGATAAAAACATTGCTCACAAATCAGCAACAGCTTAGGGAACAGGTTATTTGCCTCAATATTATGAATGGAATAGGCAAACAAAACCTGACTGAGATCACAAAACCAGAGCTATGAAACTGCACTCCCCCATCTCTCCTTTCTGTGGATCCTTATGCTGCCTCCTCATCTATTCTAGCATCTGGGAAAGCCCATGAGTTCCCTTTCATCAGCAACATTGAATCTGACAGATCAATAGAAATAGAAATCTGAAGCTCCTATATTTTACTAATTGAACAAACTGCATTTAATACCTTGTCCTTTCTTGAATACTAGTTTGCACATTCAAAACCAGTAATAAGTCAGACTAGAAACCACAAGTATCCTACTATCTGAATAACAAGGTCTTCAGACTATGAAAAGTGCCCCGACTATTTCCTAATACCTAGAAGAGAGTGCAAAGCTAACAGAAGAGCAGCTTACCACTGTTCTGTTGGAGCTATGCTTTAAGTATTTAAGAAGGTTACAAGATTAAAAAAATACAGATATGGGTGGTGCAGGTTGCCAGATGAAGGACTGTGTTCCCTGCATATAAATGAAAGAATGAGTTTCAAATTAATATAGAGCTCTGTAGGAAACATACAAGTACCAGTAAATAAGACCGCTATTTAAATAGCTGCAATGCATTAAAAAAAGCTAGTATGATTTATTTTAATAAAAAGTAAACCCAAGATACACACATGACATAGTACCAAGGACAATTCCTATAGTATCACAAAATAACTGATTTTTCTATCAGGCTGACAAAATACTGTCCTATTTAGTTGACCTTTTTTCCAATTACAGAACTTAACATTAATCTTGAAACATGGTCACTGAACCTCAGTTATTCACCTAAGAATCTGATTAAACAATTCCCATCTCAGAAATTACAAAAAGGTATATCCTTATAACACATCTTAAGTGGCTGATGATGCAAAATGGAGCACAGAAGTCTCCAGACATTCTTGAGCAGCAGGCTTGGGGAGACCTCCGTAAGGTAAATCAAGCATTATTTATCTCTGCTAGAGGTGTAACAATTTCAATATTAGAGCAAACTTCTCTTCAACCTACTCACTACATTCTACTATACTGAAATAGTAAGTCAGCCTTAACAAGCTCTACTGAATCCACGTAAACACATTCCTTTGAGTTTGCTCAGCAGTAGAAAAACAAGGATGCTTTAGTCTTATTAAATTCCTTTTGTTTCTCCCCTCTCCCCCCCTTTTTTCAGACACTGTTCTTGTACAGTGTTCTAGAAAACTCAGCATCTGAATCACCTTTCACTGTAAAGAAACAAGATTAATTAAGCCATATCTGAACATAGTTTAACTGAGTAATATACTACACCTGCAGGAGAATGTTTAGCGGATCCAAATGTTTACATATGCTTAGAAAAATGTGAAACCTTCACCAGTTAATTCTAATGGGGAATGCACACCTGGATTAGCATCACTTGCTCTAATTCTGCAAGTCAAACTGAGGTCTAGTCACTGTTTGAGTCAGTCTGCAGATTTTTCCCTACTTAATAAGGAGGTGGCTAAGGCTGGAGAAAGGACTCTGTCTGCATTGCATTCTCAGAAATTAGTAACCTAACCCTCTTCATTGCAGGTTTCTCTGTCCAAGGACCCCTGAGAAAACTATAAATTACCTCTATAGCAGAGGGGAAGAGAGGTGGGAGGGGATTTTTGGGGGGCAAGGGTTTCAACTTCTATGTTTGTCTATTGAAGTTTTGTTTACAGAGCAATACTAGCAAAAACAACTTTTGGATTTATAAAAGCTCTTGACTATGATCAAAACCACTGCATTTTGCTTCAGTTTTCAAATTCATATGAAAAGCTCCCTTATCCCTTAGGCTTCATCCACTGAATTCAAGGCCCAAGCCTTAAGTTTTCATCTCCACTGCTGTTAGATGACAAAAGAGACACTGTACTGCCAGTACAGCTGTTTATTTGAGTTGCAATGGCTACTAGTAAACAACCAACAGAGCCATCCTTGTGCAATTTCCTGTTCTTCCCAAATCTTGCTCTGATTCCACCACCAAAACAGCTCTCGGCAGAATCACAAACCTCCCATTTGCAAGGTGTCTGCTAGGATCAAGAAAGAATGAAGAGGTATTTCTTCTTGACAGTATTAATATTTAAGCATTTTTTATAAAAAAGCAGACTTTCTTATCAAAACCTTTATTAATTATCACTATCTACTGCAGTACAAGAAAAAAGCTTTCTTGCTTTTGCCTCCTTTCCTATCGCAGCAGCATCTGGACTGTATCATGCTTGTTCTTTGAAATATGTTTACTCCTTTTATGATCAGTGCCATGGCTGCCCATGCATTCCCCCCATATATCCAGACTCTCTTTTATTTTATGGACGTTAGATTTAATTTTATTTTCTTCTCCCTTTGTCTCCCATTCTTTTCCAAACTTTTTGGACTTTGCTGTGTCATGTTTGAGGGATTCTCTATCACAGAATCACAAAATCTTAGGGGTTGGAAGGGACCTTGAAAGATCATCTAGTCCAACCCCCCTGCCAGAGAAGAATCACCTAGAGCACATCACACAGGAATGTGTCCAGATCGGTTTTTAATGTCTCCAGTGAAGGAGTCTCCACAACCTCAATAATCAAGCTAAGCTTCAAGTTTACATAAAATGAGCAAGTTTAACTAGGAGACCTTAGGAAAAGAGAAAAGTCTTGAAATTAATTTGAAAAAAATCTGATATATATAGTAACTTGCAAAACTTTAAATGTCATTAATTACATTATGTGTAGTAAAGTCTCATGTTGACATGCAGCTATGTCATGCTGTTTCCATACCTGAAATTTCCATATTCTTTTCATATGCTTTCTGTTTATATAATATCCACAAAGCACAAGGAAACACTGTAAATACGATGTTAGATACTAGTATTAAAATAGTCTCTCTCTGCATATCCAGACAAATGTCTGTCTACTCACATTGAGCATCTAGGATAGTGATAGAGGAAGGTTTAATTGTGCTCTCAATAAAATCTGAAGTTGTTCATTTGTCTTTTTAAACAAGATTAAAACCTGCTATAAATTCAAAGAAACAAAAGGACATCATGCTGCAGTTAACATTTCACAACAACTTCTTTTAATGTACAGATACACCTTATTTAGAGTAGAAATGTGGCCCAAGTTACTCTCAGTTTTAAAATCCGAAAATTTCCTTCTCTGAATTCAAAATAGCAGTGCTCATCCACGTTCTAATTGTCTCAGGACTAGCACACTTGGTACAAACCTCTAAGTTTAAATATTTCAGTGCTGACAGAACATGTTTGCTAACTAGTACTGAGTAATAAGTAAATAATAAGTAAAAGCACTCTTCCCCTTAAAAATGTAAGAAAATGCAAAATAGCTAATGAAATGCAACTGGATAGTTCAAAATCATAAACTTCAGCTACTGCCAATGTTTAAGGCTGCAGCAACACTCAGATACAATATTAAGCAACTTATGTATTTAACAGCAACAGTTACAGGCTCCTGAAAAGTACAGAAGCAAGTAGTCATGGAACAACATAACCAAACAACCAAACCATGTAGTCAAAATCATACTCGTCACAACTGTACTCACAACAAGACTGTATTCAGAGGAAGTGAGTACTGCATAAGAAACAGTGGCTTGTTTTTTATTTCATATCTATCTGTTAAGTTCTGTGTATGAGTGTCCCACAGGTATCAAAATTTCGTCATACTGCATTATTAGTACCAAACTAATTGTGGTTGAAACATCTTACCTAACTATGTTTTACAGCATAACACTGCCTAGAAAAAAGCCATCAAGCAATCAAAGTGCACTGAGTGGTGGGGATGGACTTTCCACAAGGGCTTGTACTGAGAGGACAAGAGGTAATGGATCAAAACTAGAAGAGGGGAGATTTAGGTTAGGCATTAGAAGGAAACTCTTCCCTGTCAGGATAGTTAGGTACTGGAACAGGTTGCCCAGGGAAGCTATGGAAGCCTCATCCCTGGATGCATTCAAGGCCAGGTTGGATGGGCCACTGAGCAACCTGATGTGGGAGGTGTCCCTGCCCATGCAGGGAGGTTGGAACTAAATGATCTTTAAGGTCCCTTCCAACTCAAACCATTCTATGATGCTATGATTCTCAGTCACATCATAGGTTTGATGTGTGCCAGCACAGCACAAGTGACTAGTAATTACTTTGAAATTTCAAAAAATATTAACTTCCAAAATACAACCCATCAACTTCAATTCCTACTGCTTTCACTTTTTCCCTTTCCTCAATTAAAAAAAAATTAGCTGGTTACTTCATCCTAAGGTAAAGCCATGGTTTAAGCAGCCAAAGAACCAGAATCCAACTAGCAATGAGGCTTTGAAAGCTGCTTCTTACACCACTAATTTCTGATTTCTGAAAAATTAAATCACAAAATAATTTCCAAAACACCTTTTTATTACTGATATTCATTTTAACATCAGTATTCTTGGCATGGGGCATGAAAGACACACATCTCTTGCGCAAGGAAGGGCACCGATTAATTCCATATGTAAAAATACTGTGGTAAGTACTACAGTACCCAGCCTATTATTATATCTATGAGTCTGGCACTGAGACCCTTCTAATTTGTACAGCCCTGCATTCCATGGATGCACCCTCCATTACTAACCAGCCAAGCAAAAAACCCCAGTGAGCACTCTTCCTTTAGCATCACCATACAAAAGAACTCTACTGAAGATCTAAGTCTCACAAATGGATTTGGATCCAATCCAAATGATCTGAGAATTGCCTCTACCTACTTGAGCATCTCTGCTACACATGCTTACATCTAACAGGCCCAATTAATGAGCCTGGTTTAAAACACAGGTGATAGGCAAATAGGTGTATGCATCTGACTTACAACAGCTGGCACAATTCATTGCAAAAAGTAAGAGTATTAAAATAAACTTCCTGCACTAACAGCAAATAGGATATTCAAATTGGCATCATGTGCACTCATTTTAAAGTTCTTCAGCCAAGCCTTCTAATCAAAATGTTGAGGAAACACACCTGCTCTCCAGGAATCATCTTCTCTTAAAGCCAATGACAAGCAAGCACAGTAGTTAGGAAATTTTTTAATTGTTTTCACCATGCTAGTTCTATCCAACCAACAGATGTATTTGAAACGTTTAAAAGAAAAAGTGATTATAAAAAACATTAAAACTGGTATACACGTGAACAAAATGAGATTGTTTTTAGAAACAATGTTATTTTTTAAGAATCTCACTAGGTAGTGTTTTGCCTTACTCTACCCCAGAAGAGCGACTACCAGTTCTGCAGGATTACTTTATCACTGTAGACCCCACACTGACAGTCAGGTCTGAATACAATAACACAACAGTCAAGAGCCCGTAGCATTGCCTTTTATATCACTCAAGCAACACGAAACAACACGCTGGAAGATTTCAAAGGGCATTTTACCAACGTCAGGGTACTCTGTACACAAGTCCTTGCCCAGCCTGACTCACACTGTGTCCACAATGACATTGAAGTATTCGCCCTGTGACGGCATTCCCGCTGTCAGAGTTCCAGCACTGGCAGCTGCTCTGGACTGGCAGCTGACATTTTAAATGCTATGCAAGAATTCTGGCAGCTCCCTTTGCTGCTGCCAAAGGTAAAGCTACACCAATTCATGCAAGAAAGAACTTAGCAACCCTCACAGCAAACTAACCCTTTAAGTCCAAGCAAGCTGCTGATAGATGATCAGGCGACAGTCTATTGCAAAACGAGGACAAGGTTGAGCTTGGAAAACCACAGAGCCAGCAGCTTTGGACCAAGCCTCCCAACAGCAATGCACATAAGACCAAAGAGCTGCTTTAGGGACATCTCACTGCAGGACACCCCGAGCCCTGGCCACTGTGGGGACACATTGTTTGCTATGCTATGCAGACCACACAAGCAGGAAGCTACAGGGCTGCAGACACGTGGCCCTCCTGTGACAGACAGGAGGGAGCCCTAGCAGGGGGAATGACCACAACCCCTCACCTCCCCACAATCCTAGAACAGATATAAAATAACCCAGTCTACCCAAAGACTCCTCAAAATACAAAGTTCCTTCCATCAATCACCAGTGGAAGAAAATTATTAGTTAGGGCACAGAAGCACTGTCAGTAAACAGCATTCAGAGAGAAACAGGGAGAGAGGTGACAGTCTCCTCCTGCTTTCTGCCCCCACTTCAGGAGAGAAGGCTGGCAGGTCTGTACTCCTGGCAGTACAGACAGGCAGAGCCCAGTGGCAGATCACACCACAGGGCAGCCCTGGTACTGCCTGCAAGTATTGCCCTTGCACTCAAAGCCATGAGACAGGAAATTTAAAAGATGCCAACTGCTGCACTCATCCCTCCCCTCAATGAGGGGATGAGGTGCAGCCCAAGCAGCAGCAAACCACTGCTTTACACTCATAATCATGACGCTTTACAACGAAAATGTGAAGAAAACCTATTTCATTGAGGCAGGGCACCTAGGAACTTAAATCCAGAATGAAGGAATGTTCCCTATGCACTAGGGCTTGCTGAGGATGTGAAATCACTTCCTGCTTGCCCAAAGACCTGTAAGCAATGTAATTAGCACTTGCTTGCAACTTTAAACATCACCAGATTTAATCTGAAGGATCACTGGGAACCCCTAATGCAAACCTGAACTGTTTAACTCCCCTGGACCCAAAGGCAGCTATAAATACTCCAAGTATCCATACTAAGAGCAGCCCCACATGAAGCTAAGCTACTCAGTTATTTTTGCACATTACGTTGTCTTACTAAGCGCTGCCTTTGCACTCATACAGTGACTCTCCAACAACATTTCCTCATGTGCAGTAAGTGTTAATTCAATGTTTTAAAATATACTGGCTATGTCACTGCAAGCTTTTTTTGAACCTCTGAAATAACAGAACCATTTTGGTGCCTGACATTGCCATCATGGTACGCATTCAAGGCAACTCTCCCCTCTTCTTGCTCTCCCACTGGTAAGCCTTTGCTGCGTCGCTGTGCACGTCTTCCCTCTCACCACCCCCCTCTCCTTAGAGGAGGGAATTAGGTAGCATACTAGCCCATATTCCAGAAAGGATGAATGCAGTACACTCCACTAGTCCACACATTTAAAAAGACAGCAGATTTCCAAGCTACTGCACACATTTTAGATAGATGAATTACAGTCTGGCCATGAGCCTAAGCCAGCAAACACAGTGAGATTTGCTTGGATCTCACAAACTCTGCATGATACCAGCCCACATCTGTTTCCAAACTCTCACACATAAAGTGGAAGTTGGCCTGCTAGTAACATGTTTTACTCCAATAACATCAGGAAGGTTTCAACAAGTGCATCAAGAGGTAAAACACCCTGGAACTGAGTTTTGTTTAGACCACTAAAGCTAGAAACTGCCCTGTAGTTTTAAGTACACATCGTTAAAAATCCTAAGTCAAGCTGATAACTGAAGTCAGTCTTAATAAAGGAATCCATGGTCCTGCAAAACTCTATGCAGGATTTCCATTTCTCTTTACAACAGCCTCAAATTCCTTTGGAAATTCATACATAAGATTAATGGTAGATCGGAGACGAAAACTAACTTCCTATGCTAATATCTGAACAGTTGGTGTCTTGAAACCAGAGTAAGAAGATAACCCTTAACAAAAATGTATATTAATTTTGGCTGCTGAATGATAATTAATTAAAATAGTTCCCTACTAGTTTTGATTGCAAAGGTCTTGGCATCAATTTCCAAATCAAAGGACAGAAAAGCACTTGTATACTCATAAAGATTATAGCAGAAAGCATAATTTAAGAACAGCAGAACACAGTGTTTAGAAATGCACTTAAAATTGAGTTCTTAATCTCATTAAGTTTAACTTCTGAGGGCTGCTTACCTATCTACTAGACCTACAAGATGTTTACTACAATGGTCTTTCTAAAGCAAAAAGATACTTTTTTCCACAGTAAATCTCCTATTTAAACTTCTAATTTGCCACAACATTCTCAACTCTTAGAAATGGATTTTTTTTATTTCCTAAAATTCTGCATACAGTTCTTTGGACATGGAAGACTGTCATTTCTCTGGTTTTATAGGATACAAATCATAGAAAATTATTTAATGATTCCCTATCTTTAAATAAATACCTGGATTTCAGTGCTAAATACATGCAAGAAACAGTCCAAAATGCTGAACTATAAAAGCTTATTTCTAACAACAGTTACAGGTTATTTAAAAATAATCAGTGTTCCCTCTTTCAAGATCTTGATTTGTTCTTTAGCTTTTTATTTGCCTGCTTCACATTGAGGGAGCTAAGATCAAAGAACTGGAAATTGAGCAAAAAGCACCTTTGAAGATGCAGACGCCTATAATTCTCCCTTCTTTACCTTGTACTATTGCTACTTTTCTTCCTAATAATTCTGCCCTGTTTTCACCCTCACCCTACCTTCACTTCACCCATAGAAGGGCAAAGGGTACTGGGTTTTTGTTGGTTTTTTTTCCTTTTTGAAATGACTGGATAGTACAGTCCATAGGCTGCAGAATTCCAGATAAATGCTTCAAAACTTCCTGTGTGATTCTGCAAAAGTTACTTGAGGTTCAAACAGCAGATAACCTGAAGTGCAATAAACTGCTGTATTATGATACTCTGAACTTTCACACACCTCCTCTTCTACCAGCAGACGTGGACTTGCCAAAGATTGAAAAGGGGAGAGGCTTTCAGCCAGTTTTCCTTAAAGTGCTGACAATGCAGAAGAGCTCCAAAAGAATTCTGTATCAGCATTGGCTACGTTTCTACTGCAGGCAGATACAGAAAGGCTATGTCATTTTGGTAATTCAGAAGCAAGTTGCCAAAGAATGCAAACTTCAGGTTTGGGGGGTTTGGGGTTTTTTTTTTGTTTGTTTTTGGGGATGAGGAGTGAGGTGGTTCATGGGTTTGAGGTTTTTTTTGTGTGTGTTTCGGTTTGGTTTTGTTGTTTGGGTTATTTTTTAGCAGAACAATACAGAAAAAAAAATAAGCACTTCAGTGCTGGCTCTACAAATAAGATCACCAACTTCTGAAATGGGAAATGGATCTTCCTCCAACAGCTTATTTGAAAAATCAAAACTGAAGAGTTTCAGAGAAGACACTCCAAATCAATAGTATTAGTCTACACAGTCCTCTTTACATAAGCTTTCTGTTTCAAATGGGTACGATAATATTACTTTGGGAAGGAAAACATCATTTGTGTTCTGACATATACCTGTTTATAAAGATTTTGCACCCCTAGAGTTCTTAGCATATAACTGTACATATGGAAGAGCTACAAGTGAGCAAATTCTTAGAGAGAAGAAGAAATTATTAGAGCATAACTTTATGGAGGCTGCCTAGGAGGGAAGGTATCCTGTTTCCATGGACTAATCTAAAAGTCATCTCTTGTAAGGAATGCCTGCTATTTACTCTAGCATACTGATATTCTGGAACTAAATTTCCATTAATACAATGCATACATTGGTGCAATAAATACTCTATTAACTAGAACTAGCCAAGTGTCATTGACTGAACACTGACACAGTTCAGCACTTGTGACTCTCATTAAGCATCTCTGAACAAGTCTGACAATCAACAGTGTAAGAAATTCACCTGTAACTGCAAATCCAGCATAATTTTTCTTCTTCACACTAGTAACTAGTTAAAGCAGTGGTATGTTAAATCAGTCTTTACATAAGGCTAGGATTGCCTTAATGAAAATTGAATTCTGAATATTCCTCTTTCAGAAGTCTCACGTAAAGAAATTAAATACCATAGCATCCACAAATTATAAAGGTTCCCAGAGATTTAATAATTAAGTAGACATTTTTACTTATGTAAAGATGTTTCATGCACACATGCTACACTAGATGTTTGCAGTTTTAAAGGTTGTCAGGAGGATCTAACAGTATTTCTTTAAAAAGCAAACTCCTGATTCTTATCTAAGTAGGCACATATTTGTTGTAGTTACCTCTTTATCCCAAAAGAACAATGTATTTTAATTCAAGTCATTCAGTCCTCTAGCTTCGTTCTTCCTTAAGCACAAATGGAGAAAAAATCCCCATAAGAAAGTAACACTTTAGAAAGTAAAAAAAAAACTTCCAAAAGTTCTAGATTTCTTACAAAACAGAGCAAGAATTCCACAAGTTCCAAAGATTTTGGGCTGTGTGTCCCACAAAAAAGTGGAAAAAATAAATAAAAATCAGGCCCATCAGTCACATTTCTATGTTCTGAGCCACTGCCTTGATGATTATAGTGCCTTCTATTGCAAGCTTATGTCTCTGTTCTGGCTTTTCCACTCAAGTACTCGCTAATCTCATGGATCCTTGGGCAGCAGGAGATCACCAGGCAGCTGTGCTTCAAACATCTACAAATGTTGACATAATTTTTCAGTTCTTCTGCAATTACACCTTTTCTTACATTGAGATGCTTCCAAAAGTCCCCCTTGAAAAAACCCATCTAAATCCCAAACCTTTTGATAAACAATACAGCTGATAAGCATTAATAAAAAACCCACTTTTTTCTAAAATACATGAATTCATTAATTCCATACCATCTTTCCTATTAAAAAACAAGTATTTACATACATTTCCCTCTTGCAGAGGGCAGCTCTACACAACCCTGTTCTTAACATACAGTATCATTACAGGCAAGTGACTACTGTGTTCCTGCTTTGATGCTTGATTGCATTATGTTAGAGCTCCAACGTCTCACTAAGGCAAGGGGCTTTCAGGTGCCACATATTTTAAAACTAGGGGGCAAGAGCTTCTGTCTCAAAGAACATCATGACCTTTACTATATAACTAACTTGACTCCCTTAAGTTACACAATCAGAAACTGGTCAGGAACACACTGAAAAATCATTTCAAATAGGTTGTCAGCAAGGACATTCCTATGCTTAGTTTGTGGAACAGAATTTTTTTAAAAACTTATGAGACATAGCACCTACTACAGCACACTTGCAAGAAGAAAATAAAACTACTCATATTATTCATAGAAATGACCACTTCTTTTAAGTGTTTAAATAATTGTACTAATATAAGTACTATAAATACTATGTCCTGACTCCAAAACATGCTACTTATCTCACCTTCAAGAAACCCCAACGACAGAGGGGAACCTGAGAAGTTAAATAATTAAAGGTGAAAAGGGATAACTTAATTTTAGTAAATCTTCACAATACATTTTCAATAATCTTCACTACAATGGGTTCCAAAAAACTATCCCAAACCATGAAGTTTCTTGGACACAAAACCAAAAAACATCCTCAATTCTGCATTTTTCCACAAGAGGACACTAAAATAATGGGGAAAATACTTGTAAAAAGATGTACAACTACTATATACCATACTTCTTCATTGGCTAAGTAGAATGTTTTTACCTAAATACCATTTTGTAGTGGAGCAGGCATTAATGTCTAATTAGTTTCCTTATAATGTGCATTTTAGTTATTCTAGAGATTAATAGTTGGCTTTTAAGTGTGCCTCAGCTGACATGGAAAACAGATATATATGTAAGCCTGTCATAGACAGAAATCAACAATTAAGTGATGTCACAGAATGATGCTGGCATTTCATTTGAAAGTGAACTATTAATCCTACATTTCTAAGGAAGCAAGCACATGCTTAACTTCACGGTGTGACTTCCAAGAACCACTTCTGGGCACCAAGTGTGCCTGTGCCTTCGCGGGACCAGGCCGCCCTTACTGCTTCGCTCCTCCGCTGGTCTCCTCACCTCACAGCCCAGCACCGGGAATTTACGTCCAGATGCGAGGAAAACAAGTGAAACAAAGCGCAAACCTCACCCTGCATCCCCTCGGCACCAGCACGGAGGCCTGACAGACGGCGGAGCGGCCACGAGCAGCACAGGCCCGAAGGGCAGCAGCGCCCGAGCCCCCCGACCGCCCGGCCCGCAAGCCCTGCAGCCATGACCGGGGAAGCCCCCACGCCCACGGGAGGCCCCGATAAGCTCT